>NC_134689.1:98449341-98569341 GCF_050947455.1 Rhinoderma darwinii
CTAGATGAACAGATGGATCCAGCAGCACCTGTATAATATGGGTGCAAGCCCAGGAGATTAGACCAAAATCCCAATTGTATATAGAGCAAAAATAGGCAGCACTCTGTTTGTGAAGGTGAAAAAAGAGGGTACTTTTATTGTCCCATACGCAACGTTTCAGCTCCTTCCACTGGCTTTCTTGAGAAAGGCTCCAGTGGAAGGAGCTAAAACGTTGCGTATGGAACAATAAAAGTACCCTCTTTTTTCACCTTCACAAACGGAGTGCTGCCTATTTTTGCTCTATATTAATCTATCTATCTATCTATCTATCTATCTATCTATCTATCTATCTATCTATCTATCTATCTATCTATCTATCTATCTATCTATCTATCTATCTATCTATCTATCTATCTATCTATCTATCTATCTATCATCTATCTACCTCTATCTATCTACCGTATGTATGTATGTATGTATGTATGTATGTATGTATGTATGTATGTATGTATGTATGTATGTATGTATCTACCTATCTATATCTATCTTTCCATATCTATCTACCGGATCTATCTATTGATCTATCTAGATGAACAGATGGATCCAGCAGCACCTGTATAATATGGGTGCAAGCCCAGGAGATTAGACCAAAATCCCAATTGTATATAGAGCAAAAATAGGCAGCACTCTGTTTGTGAAGGTGAAAAAAGAGGGTACTTTTATTGTCCCATACGCAACGTTTCAGCTCCTTCCACTGGCTTTCTTGAGAAAGGCTCCAGTGGAAGGAGCTAAAACGTTGCGTATGGAACAATAAAAGTACCCTCTTTTTTCACCTTCACAAACGGAGTGCTGCCTATTTTTGCTCTATATTAATCTATCTATCTATCTATCTATCTATCTATCTATCTATCTATCTATCTATCTATCTATCTATCTATCTATCTATCTATCTATCTATCTATCTATCTATCTATCTATCTATCTATCTATCTATCATCTATCTAGTCCCAGTTCTGGGTGTATGTGCAGCGTAGGTTCCCACCTTACAGAGGTCGCCTTGTCGTGGCAGGTGGGCTAACACTTTTTGATCAAAATGTGCACTCAGAACCTCCCTATTTGTAAGTAGATTTAGCTTTAGTGCATATTTATTTATATTTAGTGGTTTAGGTGGCATTAGTGTCGCAGGGTGCTGTCACCATTCTATGTTTGCTGTATATCTATCTATCTATCTATCTATCTATCTATCTATCTATCTATCTATCTATCTATCTATCTATCTATCTATCTATCTATCTATCTATCTATCTATCTATCTATCTATCTATCTATCTATCTATCTATTGTTCATTCATTCTTTCAGTTTTTATTAATCTATCTTATTTCCTTCTAATCCCATTATTATACCTCCTAAACATTTTAAGATAGATAGATAAAATAATGTAGCTATATAGATCTAGATAAAGTTAAATTTGTAATATGACACTTTTGGGCAGCATAATTTGCGCATTGTGGCAACGCAGCACGTTTACCTACAGTCCTATGTAAAATCACAGATATGACATTCAACTATATATAGTTAAATTTCAATTATTGAAGGTATCTCTTATAATAAAAATAAAGCCTTTAGTTATTCTGATAAAGTTTCGGACACCAGAGTTGTGTGTAGAATGCACACATAAATTGTTTTTTTTTATCTGAATATTCAAGACTATATAATATTACATAGTAACATACTGTAATGTGGCTGAAAAAAGATATATGTCCAACACGTTTAACCAGGGTTTCAGCAATGTTATAATGGCGTACAGACAGTACTTTATTACCTAAGGACTCATTCAGACAAGCATGTCCCTCGTCTGTGTGCTGTGCGTTAAAATAACTCATAGCACACAAACCCATACATTTCCATGGGGCTATTCAGACATGCGTGAGTTTTCACGCAGCAAGTGTCCGTTGTGTGAAACTCACTGTATGTCCTATATTAGTGTGCTTTTGCGCACCTAGTCGCCCATTGAAGTCTACGGGTGCGTGAAAACAACTGACAGTACACAGACGACATTCGTGTGCTGTCCATGTTTCACGCATCACTTACAAGGAAATGCAGAAAAATAAATTGAAAAAAGAAGTGGTTGCACAGATGTGAAAAACGCAGGCACACGCAAAGCACACTGATGCCAATACGCAATGCACACTGATGGCACACGGACATGAAATGTATGAAAAACGCAGAATTTTTTGCGCACGCTAATTGGACACGCTCGTCTGAATGTATGTAGCCTAAGTCTGAAATTATTTTTGATAATATAAAAAAATGACAAAGCATAACAAGGTGTTAACTTTGTGAAAATATAAGACATTTTGTCATTTATATAGGTTATTGAACTACTTTTCTTTAAAGGGGTTGTCCAGCCACGTAAGGTAATACTCACCTTACCAATTCCCTCCTTCTCCCAATCCGACATTTCCCTACTCTTCCAGCTCCAACGATGAAGCGTCGACACGACATGTGATCACTGCAGCCAATCACTGGCTATAGTGGCAACATGTTGAGGTCACCGCTGGTAGTGAAGGTGTAGAGTGATTTACTTGCCTCTCTAGACTCAATCAATGATCAGCCCTTGGCTGTGTTTCCTGCTGTGGTACAGACAGTACTGCGTCATACAGTCCTCTCAGTTATCACACTGCAGACTATACAGGAGAATATAATAATGATCAGACGCAGTTACAGGCAGAATATATAACAAGCAACGAGGATCTGTCATCTCTCCTGACATGTTCCTCTGTAATTCCTACTGGAAATGTATGGATCAATTGACAACAGGGTGTTACCATTCCCCTTGACAAAATGGTGTATCCCTACACATTCTGACAGTGTCCAATCATCACTGACAGTACTAGGCTGTGTAGAAACACATCCTATTGACAAGGGGAATGATAACACCCAGTTGTAGGCTAGGGCTACACGAAGAGTTTTTGTAGCACTACTGATCGAGGGACAGCTGCAGTCTACAAGATTGAATGCAACTTAATGTACAGATGTAGCCAAGTTTATTTTGACTCTGATAACTTGCTACAGTGTGATATCACACAACAAAAGCCATTATAAGGTCATTGAAAAAGTCAAGATAAAGTTTCTTGACACTGTGTATTTAATGTATTAAGAGTCAAGTTAAAGATGGCTACATCTGTATGACTTTGTACCCCAACTATAGCTCTATAGTTAAAATTAGTTAGTCGCGTTACAAAAAGTCTCCAGGTAGGTCACGCCTCATTAAAACACTTCCAGGAGAAATAACAGAGGAATGTCACAACACAGAGTTTTAAGCAAAGATGGTCGAGAATTGTTATTTCATGGGGAATTTAAGTATTTACAGTACTATAACAGACTGCTCAGGTGAGGTGACAGCTCCTTCATAAATCCAGTGACTTACAGATGACATCTTGCTGATTGTAGATGTTCTCTTTTATTTCTTCTTAATCCGGCCCAGACCTCTATGACGACTGATCCTGCCAAGTGCAGAGTTTGTCGCTCAGACGTCTTTGGCCCCTCACTTCTGCAGCCTTCCCCAGCATCTATAACAACACAAACATTTTTAGACACCAGATCCATTAATTAGTGCAGACCCCAGACTAGATTCCCTAAATTTAATAAGGCACCAGACCCCCAAATTAAATGAGAGTCCATACCAAACCCCAAAATTGATTCAGACCCCAGACCAGACCCCCAAATTAAGTCAGACACCAAACCCCAAAATTAAATCAGACCCCAGGCCCCCAAATTTAATCAGACCCCAGATACCAGACCTCAAAGACCAGACTACAGAGACCAGACCCACTCACCCTCCTTCTTTATCCTGGGCTCTTCTTCAGCTGCAGCTGCCTTTACTGCCAATACTGCACATATGGTCCTAACCATGGTAGTGTCAAAATTCTGTGTTACGTCTAGACGCAGGATCCCGTAAGCAAAGAAGGTAAGTATTGTCAGAATCTACCATTATCTATGAGGCGCATAGTTCTAGGTGGGCCATTGCCCTCATTACCTCCCTAAATCTGTCCGTGGGTCCAGTTCTGATGCTCATGCGCCCCTAGGCGCTTTCGGCAGTGGAGAGCGGGCAGTATTGGCACTTTGAACATTGTCACCCCCCACGCACATCATCGTGCCTTGAGCGCCCATGACCCTGTTGCCGGTTCACTGGTTGGCCTTCCTTGGACCACTATTAGTAGATAATAACTATAGCATACCGGGAACACTCCACAAGACCTGCAATTTTGGGGATGATCTCCCCCAATCTCTAGCCATCACAATTTTGCCCATGTCAAAATCTCTCAGATCCTTACACTTGCCCATTGCTTGCCCTACAGTCTTAGATCCACTTTTCTTACATGCCACTGCTTACCTCCTTTTCCTCTTCATTTCCATGTTGAGAATCAACTGTCCTGCGCTGTGCAAGAGACTTTTTCTGCCCTCTGCTGGTATTAGCCAGTAAAGCTGGTAATGTCTCATTTACATTACTAGTCTTACGGCAAAGTGATGCTCCAAAATCTTATATAGCTCACACTAGAAACATACAATGAATTCACTGCTAAACTTTAACCTTATTGGGGATTTTTCAGGATTGTAGCCTAGTTTATACTAAACACATAAATAGCCTTTTAAGACTCTGGTGCTGCAACATAAAATAATTAAATGCTGGAGAAACGGCAACTACACATTAAAGGGTTAGTCTGAGATTAGACGATGACGTGGACAAGTAAGTAATGCTGTCTCCAGAATCTAGAAAACTTTTTTTAAAAAATATTACGCAACCCCTTTTAAATACATGGGCTCACATTTGCTCACATTTCTCATTGCGTGAATTGCGCCAAATTTCTTAAATGTAATAAATTTAGTGCATTTTAGTGCATAGATAGATTTACAGCTGCAGCCACCAGATGGGGGGGGGGGAATAAAAAAAGTCAATACTTACCTTCCCTTGGTCTCCCATAGCAATGCATCACTCCTCCCCAGTCTGGTCTCAGTGATGCTGGCGTTCTAGGGTGACGTTCCATCCCATGTTACCACTGCAGCCAATCACAGACTGCAACGGTCACGTGGTAGAAAACATCATCCCAGGAGGCTGACAGCACTGACACTAGTCCTGGGAGGAGTGATGCTTCGCTATGGGAGTTCCTACGGTATCTGGGTTAGATTTGCTTCGGAGCATGTCCATCCCATGTGCAGGGGGCCTTACTATAAGTCTGTGTGAATTGGTCTTTACCAGTATTGCACATGTGAATACTAAATTTTTTCCCTATTCTTAGAGATGCTTTATTAATATGGCGTATGTGTGTGCGTAATTTCAGAATCCATATCCGGTCTAACAATATTAGAAGGAGTGACTTTGAAGACGGTGTGCTTTTTATGGATTAGAAAAAAAGCAATGTCTTGCGTTTACATTTTTTGCCAACCAATGTTTACCTGTATACATAAGAACACTAGGTATTGTTGGGGCAAGGAGCAACAGGGGACAATGGAATAAATGAACGTCCATTTGACAATTATCATGCTGGGACCAAGAGGGGCATCTACTAAAACCATTGCCTTTGGCTGGTCCGGCACTATCACACTGCTTGGATAGATTTTAGAAACTAAGTCTCAGATTCTTGCATAGCTACAAGCAAGGCTTCATAAGGGGTGGATAGACTACCTCTGTATAAATACATTTATTTTTAAATATTTATATATACATATATATATATATATATATATATATATATATATACCTCCCAACCGTCCCGATTCCGGCGGGACTGTCCCGGTTTCTCACCGCTGTCCCGCTGTCCCGCCCGGTCTTCAAAATGTCCCGCTGTGCTAACTGCAGCAGCGATCAGAAGAAGGCAGGAGTCTTGCGGCGGTGTTCTCACTGTAGATAGCATCGACACCAGTGAGAACGCTGCTGCAAGACTCCTGCCTTCTGACGGTGAGTGAAAGCAGAGTGCATGTGAGGAGGAGGATCTTTTTTTGCTCCCTGTAGGAGTTGGAATCCCCAATCCCCGGCCGGGGATTGGGGATTCCGCTACAGGAGAAGTGAGTGACTACACTGTCCATATATGGACACAGCGACGTCACTCACTTCTGAAGCGGAATCCCCGACCCTATGGCCGGGGATTCCGCTACAGGAGAAGTGAGTGACTACACTGTCCATATATGGACACAGCGACGTCACTCACTTCTGAAGCGGAATCCCCGACCCTATGGCCGGGGATTCCGCTACAGGAGAAGTCAGTGACTACACTGTCCATATATGGACACAGCGACGTCACTCACTTCTGAAGCGGAATCCGCGACCCTGTGGCCGGGAATTCCTCTCCAGGAGAAGTCAGTGACTACACTGTCCATATATGGACATTGAAGTCAGTGTCTTCTCCTGGAAGGGGGAGGTGGGTGGGTGCAACTTACAGGGGACTGTGTGGCATTACCTACACGGGACTTGGTGGCCATACCTACAGGGGGCTGGGTGGCATTACCTGCCGGGGACTGGCTGGCATTACCTGAAGAGGGCTGGGTGGCATTACCTTCAGGGGACTGGTTGGCATTACCTGCCAGGCGCTGGCTGGCATTACCTGAAGAGGGCTGGGTGGCATTACCATCAGGGGGCTGGGTGGCATTACCTACAGGGGGCTGGGTGGCATTACCTGCCAGGGGCTGGGTGGCATTACTTGCCGGGGGCTGGGTGGCATTACCTGCCGGGGGCTGGGTGGCATTACCTGCTGGGGGCTGGGGATCATTACCTGCAGAGGGCTGGGTGGCATTACCTGCAGAGGGCTGGGTGGCATTACCTACCGGGGGCTGGGTGGCATTACCTGCCGGGGGCTGGGTGGCATTACCTGCCGGGGGGCTGGGGGGCATTACCTGCAGAGGGCTGGGTGGCATTACCTGCAGAGGGCTGGGTGGCATTACATACAGGGGGCTGGGTGGCATTACCTGCCGGGGGCTGTGTGGCATTACCTGCACGGGGCTGGGTGGCATTACATACAGGGGGCTGTGTGGCATTAACTGCCGGGGGCTGGGTGGCATTACCTGCCAGAGGCTGGGTGGCATTACCTGCCGGGGGCTGGGTGGCATTACCTGCAGAGGGCTGGGTGGCATTACATACAGGGGGCTGGGTGGCATTACATACAGGGGGCTGGGTGGCATTACCTATAGGGGGCTGGGTGGCATTTCCTGCAGAGGACTGGGTGGCATTACATACAGGGGGCTGGGAGGCATTACCTTCAGGGGGCTGGGTGGCATTACCTTCAGGGGGCTGGGTGGCATTACATACAGGGGGCTGGGTGGCATTACCTGCTGGGGGCTGGGTGGCATTACCTACAGGGGGCTGGGTGGCATTACCTACCAGGGGGGCTGGGTGGTATTATCTACAGAGGGAAGTGTGTGGCAACAAATTTAAATGAAATTCATCCGATTTTAAAACGGACAGGGAAAAAAACGGATGCAAAACGGGTCAAAATTGGCAGTTAAAAACGGCAACACGGCCCGGAACGGAATTGGAACGGATGCAAAACGTCAGTTTTTATCGGCCGACACTCGGACCCTGTCGTGTGAATAAGGCCTAAGGGGCTGTGTGTTGCGCTACCTACAGGGGGCTCGGTCTGGAGCGATCTACAGGGGGGCTGTGTGGGGAGCTATGTACAGGGGGGCTGTGTGTGGAGCTATCTACAGGGGGCTGTATCTGGCGCTATCTACACCGGGGCTGTGTCTGGAGCTATCTACAGGGGGGCTGTGTCTGGAGCTATCTACAGGGGGGCTGTGTCTGGAGCTATCTACAGGGGGCTGTATCTGGAGCTATCTACAGGGGGGCTGTATCTGGAGCTATCTACAGGGGGGCTGTATCTGGAGCTATCTACAGGGGGCTGTATCTGGAGCTATCTACAGGGGGGCTGTGTCTGGCGCTATGTACAGGGGGGCTGTGTGTAGAGCAATCTACAGGGGGGCTGTGTGTGGAGCTATCTACAGGGGGGCTGTGTGTGGAGCTATCTATAGGGGGGCTGTGTGTGGAGCTATCTACAGGGGAGCTGTGTGTGGCACTATGTACAGGGAGGCTGTATCTGGAGCTATCTACAGGGGGCTGTATCTGGAGCTATCTACAGGGGGGCTGTGTCTGGCGCTATGTACAGGGGGGCTGTGTGTAGAGCAATCTACAGGGGGGCTGTGTGTGGCGCTATCTACAGGGGGGCTGTATCTGGCGCTATCTACAGGGGGCTGTGTGTGGCACTATCTACAGGGGGCTGTGTGTGGAGCTATATACAGGAGGCTGTATCTGGCGCTATCTACACGGGGGGCTGTGTCTGGTGCTATCTACAGGGGGGCTGTGTGTGGAGCTATCTACAGGGGGGCTGTATCTGGCGCTATGTACAGGGGGGCTGTATCTGGAGCTATCTACAGGGGGCTGTATCTGGAGCTATCTACAGGGGGGCTGTGTGTGGAGCTATCTACAGGGGGGCTGTGTGTTGTACTATGTACAAGGGGGCTGTATCTGGAGCTATCTACAGGGGGGCTGTATCTGGAACTATCTACAGGGGGGCTGTGTGTGGAGCTATCTATAGGGGGGCTGTGTGTGACACTATATACAGGGGGGCTGTATCTGGAGCTATCTACAGGAGGGCTGTATCTGGAGCTATCTACAGGGGGGCTGTATCTGGAACTATCTACAGGGGGCTGTGTGTGGCGCTATGTACAGGGGGGCTGTGTGTGGAGCAATCTAAAGGGGGCTGTGTGGCGCTATCTACAGGGGGGCTCTGTGTGGCACTATCTACATCGGGGCTGTGTGTGGCACTATCTACAGGGGGCTGTGTGTGGCACTATCTACAGGGGGGCTGTGTGTGGCACTATCTACAGGGGGCTGCGTGTGGCACTATCTACAGGGGGCTGTGTGTGGAGCTATCTACAGGAGGGCTGTGTGTGGAGCTATGTACAGGGGGGCTGTGTGTGGCGCTATGTACAGGGGGGCTGTGTGTGGAGCAATCTAAAGGGGGCTGTGTGGCGCTATCTACAGGGGGGCTCTGTGTGGCACTATCTACATCGGGGCTGTGTGTGGCACTATCTACAGGGGGCTGTGTGTGGCACTATCTACAGGGGGGCTGTGTGTGGCACTATCTACAGGGGGCTGTGTGTGGCACTATCTACAGGGGGCTGTGTGTGGAGCTATCTACAGGAGGGCTGTGTGTGGAGCTATGTACAGGGGGGCTGTGTGTGGAGCTATGTACAGGGGGGCTGTGTGGAGTTATGTACAGGGGGGCTGTGTGTGGAGCTATCTACAGGGGGCTGTATCTGGCACTATGTACAGGTGGCTGTGTGTGTAGCAATCTACAGGGGGGCTGTGTGTGTGGAGCTATGTACAGGGAGCTGTGTCTGGCGCTATGTACAGGGGGGCTGTGTGTGGAGCGATCTACAGGGGGGCTCTGGTGGATGATTTTTCCATTGACCGGTAGCAGAGTTACACAACTGGAAAAAAAAAATGCCCATCATGTAACTCTGCTACCTGTCAATTGAAAAGTCATCAACCACAGGGTCTCCCTCTTGACTTTCATTGTTCTCATCCTTTTGGTTTGTCCTGCAGCTGCTGCCGCCGTGATGAGAAAATGTTATACCCAAGATAAGAAAAGTAACACAAAGACGACATAACCGGATCCATAATATCTGTGATATCCAGACAGTCCGGAGATCCGCAGGGAGAATGTGCGCGCATTATTTGCAGAAGGATCTGGCCGTGATTTGATGTGTTGATGCCGGATATTGTGCGTGGCTAGGGGCGTGGCTTAAAATGTCCCTCTTTTCCAAATTCAAAAGTTGGGAGGTATGTATATATATATATATATATATATAAATATATATGTATATATATATATATATATATATATATATATATATATATATATATATATATATATATATATATATATATATATGCATTCAATATTATACCATCTTGTAATGTTAGGTGATATTTCTTTAATTTGATATTTATATTTGGGCAATATATATATATAGTGTTTTATCTTTACTGTTTTTCTGTTGTGGTCTGGTTGCTCGTGGTTGCAGTTTAGACAGGATTTCCATACGTATGTTGGCATCATAGTTAGTGGGGTGTTTGGTTTGGTTACACAGCACTGCGTGACAAGGGAATCTGTATGTATCTGAGATACGCTGTAATACGCCACACTGGCATAGCAAGCAGGGTAGCCCGCTCTATGAACTATCAAGGCGTCACAAATAGGCTTCTACCTGGCTATACACGTTGTGCCTCATGACGTACACACTATCCCTCCATGTTTCACACACTTGCACCCCATTATCCATTTATTTCTATTGAGGCACTTCACTCATTACTGCCCCCTATATTTCACTTATAGTATTACACTTGCACACACACTATTCATTTATTATTTCTTACTACATATCCCATGCACCACACACCACTCCCCTCAAGACCAGTGGGAGTGGCTATTATTATTTAAAGCACCTGCTCACTCCTTCATCAGCGTTTCTGACCTGGCTGTGTCCATTTGTAAGTATGGCCTTTTTCTGTGGTTTTGT
The DNA here is from genome assembly GCF_050947455.1 of Rhinoderma darwinii. Taxonomy (NCBI): domain Eukaryota; kingdom Metazoa; phylum Chordata; class Amphibia; order Anura; family Rhinodermatidae; genus Rhinoderma; species Rhinoderma darwinii. Next base: position 98,459,897 of record NC_134689.1, read on the forward strand.
ATATGTCCCCTTGTTTTTATCGGTTCTGTCTGTACATCAGGAACATTCTGTTCCATTTAAGGAGTTAGGGACTCGCAAGTCTGGGGATCCTTGTCGTGGATTGCGAGCTTGCGTCCTTTTGGCCAAAATGATTACTAATACCCCAGGTATTTTTCATTACTACGTATATTCGCTTCTCTTGGACACAGCCGGGTCTTTGATGCTGGGAGAGCATGGTGTGTTGTTGTTTGGCATAGCAAGCAGGGTAGCCCGCTCTATGAACTATCAAGGCGTCACAAATAGACTTCTACCTGGCTATACATGTTGTGCCTCATGACGTACACACTATCCCTCCATGTTTCACACACTTGCACCCCATTATCCATTTATTTCTATTGAGGCACTTCACTCATTACTGCCCCCTATATTTCACTTATAGTATTACACTTGCACACACACTATTCATTTATTATTTCTTACTACACATCCCATGCACCACACACCACTCCTCTCAAGACCAGTGGGAGTGGCTATTATTATTTAAAGCACCTGCTCACTCCTTCATCAGCGTTTCTGACCTGGCTGTGTCCATTTGTAAGTATGGCCTTTTTCGGTGGTACTGTTAAGAAGATGCGGCCAGAGACCAAGAGATATAAAAGGGGTCTTCCCACCATAAAGGTCTCTCTTCACAGTGTGTCTTCAAAGAGCAGTTATGCTCCATGTGAAGAGAAAGACTTGCGGCCTGAGATAAAGCTCCCCAAGTCATGGTTAGCCCAGTATAAGACGGCACCAGAAGTGGTTTCGGTGAGATCCGATCAGCCATTTAACATTAGGTATATACAATGCAGGGGCAGACATACTATATGTACAGCCTGCATGGCTGAATTAACAATTGGGCTGATGAGGCTACAGCTCCAGGCCTCCCCCAAACAATACACTCAGCAAAACCGCTGTGTTTTTGCAGTGATTTTGCTCAAATCATGGCAACACCGGATCTAGAAAGGGTGCAGTAGCTTTTGTGACATCATAGTATACTGTGTTTAGTGTAGAGTATGTGTAATGTCTATGTGATGTCTGTATAGTATGTGTAGGGTGTGTAAAGTGTCTGTAGGATGTCTGTATAGTGTGTATTGTATGTAAAATGTGTATCTTGTGTGTGAGATGTGTAAGGCCCCATGCACATGACCGTGCATTTGCGTCCGCATACTATCCGCAATTGGGGAGCTGCAATTGTGGATAGTATAGGGCACATTATATCCTTTGGTCCAATGCACACAACCGTGGTTTCCCGTTCCTTGCATTGCCCAGAGCCCAGACCGCAAAAAAATCATGTAGTTTTACGGGCCGCATTTGCGGTCCGGGCTCATTAAAGTCAATGCACTCTTATGTGTGCACGATCCATGATTGCATACAGCCCACAGAGGACACTCCTCAGGCTGTCTGTGCTGTAATCACGGACCATGTACAGAGCTGCGGTTGTGTGCATGAGGCCTTATTGGGAAATATAGAGGTCTAGTAAACCTGATTTGACTGCACGTTTAGCCAGGATACTGTGAAAATCAAATGGATATAAACTTTCCTTTCTCATCTATGTGTTATCTATTCTTCCTGCTATAGAATGACTGTCTCTGTATAAAATGCAGTTTGGTGATCTTCTCAACTTTACACTTTGTGTTTGTCTGTGCTTGTCTTTCATTAAATGGTAAGAATGTAGTTGAACACTAGAACTCAGTATTGTCCTCCACTTAATACCACATGTCCTTGACCCTGAGCTATTTTTTTTCTAGCGTAGTATAGTAATGTATAATTATCATATAGAATATTTTTATTAAAAAACAAATCCAAAGGGTCATTCATCATAGCCTATAAATTGTAAAAATCCCATAGAACCATTTTCAGTTTGATAGATTGCACAAAACCATATCACTGTCTTGAAACATTTACAGTTAAAACTACAGTTCAAAACGGTTTCTATTGCTTTCTTTTAAAAAAATAAAATAAAATTAGACTGTGCATTTGTTCTATAGGAATGGCAAGAACAACAAGTACCTGCAATAAAACCCAGTGGCCCTATGAAAAAGAAACAAAGTTGTGTTTTTATTCTCTTTTTATAGTTACATAAACTATTTGACTTGGTATTCGGCTCAGATGGATAACTATCCAAATATTTGGGATACGGTAAAAAAGTAAGAAGGAATATTTACAACACCTATACTTTCTATCATTTCAAGAGAGACTTTGACCTTAAATGTTCTCTACGCATCCTTCTATTCTAAAGTCTACATTTCAGTCATCTCAAACTTACGGTTTTGGCCTGCTTTCCATTTATATTCAACACATTTCCACAATACAGCGCTGTGAGGTTTATCCTGGTAGATACCTACGGACAGTGACTGGTTGATTCTGTATTGGTTTTGGCATGAAGCAAATATCTTGTTTCAACAGGTGAGAAGGATACAAACACAGACCATACTACTGTGTGAATTGGATATTTATTGGTGAGGCTGTACTGTTTCCATTTGAGGTCATACTAAGGACCATAAACATACACATCCTCTTGATACTGATACTAAACTGCACAAAGTAATGAATATTTCTGAAAATAGCAAAACGAAACAGTGGTGGTGTTATCTATAGCAACCAATCAAATCTCTCCATTTATGTCATGGTATCTTGTGATATTTGTATTGGAAAGGAAGGCAAATAGCTGTGTGATATATGGCCAGTCAAAGGGGCTGTTCTGCACAGATTGAGCCATTGTCCTTTTTTTTTTTTTTTAACCTGTATAGGGTTCTCCTTCTCAGTAGGCATTATAACATTATCAAACAAGACGAGCTCAAAGGGCCCAAGAGTCAGCTCATTTTTTCTCCAAGGGATGGTAAGATGGTAAAAATGTACTGGGTCTTTCTTCTCTAAGATAGGAGTATGTTGACCTAAACCAATCCATTTTTATTTTTGTATTATGGATCCTTTTTCTCCTCTGTGTGCAGTACACCCCTTTTAACCCCTTAATGACCGGGCATGTTTGTACCTTAATGACCAAGCCAGATTTGTCAAATCTGGTATGTGTGACTTTATCAGAGAATAACTCTGTGAAAGTTTTGAATATCCAAGTAATTCTGACATTGTTTTTTCGTCACATGTTGTACTTTATTTTAGTGGTAAAAGTAGACTGATACGATTTGCGGAAATTAATTAAAAAATAGAAAAATGGAAGAAATTTTGTAAAAATTACCATTTTCCCCTATTTTTAACTGCAATATGTCACATATGTACACACATACTGTACAATTTTTTTAATTAAATATATATTTCTATCTCTTTACTCCATTTTGGCAGCACTTTTGAAAAAATAAAATAAATTTTCAGCAATTTAGAGGACTTACAAATTGAATAATAATTTTATAAATTTTGAAGTACATTTTGTTTTCCTGCACCAAGCCAGGTTTTCAGAGGCTCATAGGTGTCAGAATGGTGGAAACCCCCACAAATGACCCCATTTAGAAAACTAGACCCCTTAAGGTATTTACCTAGGGGTATAGTAAGTATTTTGACCCCACAGTTTTTTGCTAAATTTAATACATAGCAGGTGAAAAAAAAAAATATTTCACTTTTTTTCATAAAAGTATCAGTTTGAAGACCAATTTCTTTGTAAAGCGCCATGAGAATGAAGAAACACACCACAAAATCTATCACCCTGTTTCTCCTGTTTTCAAAAATACCCACATTGTGGCCCTAATGCGTTGTTTGGACACACGGCAGGGCCCCAAAGGAAGGGAACACCCGGAGGCTTTCAGGACTCATATTTTGCTTGAAAATGTTTTAGGCCCCAATGTACATTTGGAGAAGCTTTGAGCTGCCAGAACGATAGAAACTGCCCATAAACGACCCCATTTCGAAAACTAGACCCCTTAAGGTATTTATCTAGGGGTATAGTTAGCATTTTGACCACACAGGTTTTTCGCTAAATATATTGAAATTAGTCTGTAAGAATTAAAATGTACTTTTTTTCTGAAACAACATAGAAATTTTTATTATTTACAAGGAATAACGAAGAAAATGCACCCCAACATTTGTAAAGCAATGTCTCCCGATTACGACAATACCCCATATGTGGTAATAAACTGCTGTTTGGACCCACAGCAGGGCTCAGAAGGGAAGGAGCGCCATTTGGATTTATGATTTTGCTGGAATGGTTTTCGGTGCCATGTCGCATTTGCAATGCACTGGAGGGACCAAAACAGTGGAAACCCACCAAAAGTGACCCCATTTTGGAAAAACCTTCAAGGAATTTTTCTAGGGGTATAGTGAGCATTTAGAGCCCACGAGTCTTTTGCAGAGTTTATTAGAATTAGGGCGCGAAAATTAATATCAACATTTTTTCCACTAAAATGTTGCATTTTCTCATTTTCACAAGGGATAAAGGAGGAAAAAAACAACCATTTTTTTATAAAGCAATTTCTCCCGAGTACGGAAATACCCAACATGTGATCATACGTTTTTTCATTAGAAATGAATTAACCCTTTCAGGACTGATCCATTTTTTGCTTTCATATTTTAGATTTTCACTCCCCGCTTTCCAAGAGCCATAACTTTTTTATTTTTCCATCAATAGAGCCGTGTGAGGGCTTATTTGTTGCGGGACAATCTGTCGTTTTCATTGGTACCATTTTGGGGTACATGCGATTTTTTTTGATCACTTTTTATTCAATTTTTTTGCAATCCTGAGCAAAAAACAGGAATTCTGACATCGTTTTTTAGGTTTTCTTTTTGCGGCGCTCACCGTACGCTATAAATGACATTTTTACTTTATTCTGCGGGTCGGTACGGTTACGGTGATACCATATATTTATAGGTTTGGTCCTTTTTTTTAGCGTTTGCGCAATAAAATGACTTATTTATAAAAAAAAAAAATTCTGTGTCACCATATTCTGAGAGCCATAATTTTTTAGTCAAAAAAGCTGTGTAAGGGCTTGTTTTTTGCGGGACGGATAGAAGTTTTTATTGGTACTATTTTCGGGTACATGCGACTTTATGATCACTTTTTATTCTTTATTTAGGGAGCGGTGGTGACCCAAAAAATTGCGATTGTCGTAATTTTTTATTGATTTTTTTTGGGGTGTTCATCGTGCGGGAAAAATAACATTATAGTTTTATAGTTGGGTTCGTTACGAACGCGGTGATACCAGATATGTGTACTTTTTTAACGTGTTCATTTTTTTTCTATAATAAGTCTTATTATAGGAAAAAAAGCATTTAGTGTTTATAGAACTTATAACTTTTATTTTTACACTTTTTTTAAAACATTTTTATTACTTTTTTTTACTTTTTTTACTTGTCCCACTAGGGGACACTTAGTCTTGCAGCTTTGATCACTGCTAGAGTACATTACACTACACACGTAGTGTAATGTACTCTAACTGTCATTGTGACGTGACTGTCACACTGACAGGAAGCAGAGGAGGAACGGCCGGAGGCTGTTCCTCTGAGGCTTCCATGCATGACAACCCGGAGGTCATTATCTGACCTCCGATTGCCGTGACAAGCATCGGTAGCCCCCACGATCACTTCGTGGGGGCTGCTGATGTGCTTCCAACCACTTAAATGCGGCGACGGCAATCCGTCGCCGCACTTAAGGGGTTAACTGCCGAAATCAGCGGCGATGGTCCGCTGTCCGGCGAGACTGATGTCTCAGCTGTCGGGGACAACTGTCAGCGCGGGTCTGTCACTCTGTGTTTACACAGAGTGACAGTTTGAAATGCGGACGAAAATGAACGTCATGGTGCGGGAACTAGCAGCCGACCATGACGTTCATTTTCGTCCTTGGTCGTTAAGGGGTTAAAGCTTCATTTATAGATCTAAATATATTAAAAAACATTTCTATCATCATCAAGCAGGTGATTTCAAAACATTGTCAATTTTGAAAAATTATCCAGATTCTGGATTTTTTTTTTAAGGTGAGCCTAAAATGCATTATTAAAACTAATTTCTTGCTGGTTTCCTTGAATTTTAGAGGACATTGATTATAATGAAACTTTGGCCCATACTTTGAGGTTCTGCTAACTTGTTCCATCGTTTATGTTGCCTTCAATGTGTTGGTACATCCACCATGTAAGAGCAGGGTTCATACACAGTTTTAAAATTCCCAAATGGCATGGCGTGTTTTTGAGGAAGGGAATAACATTTTATTCCTCTAATGGTTCCTCTTTTATATAATTTTTTTTAAGAGGCCAGTAAAGTCTTTGTCCACATATCCATAGATGAAAGAACTGCAAATGGCCATGAAAGAAGCAGAGCCTGCAATACCATATAGGCACTAGACTAGGGTAACACAACTGTAGCTTGGTCAGAAGATGCTTCCGCATTGTCAACATGCAATGCTGTTATATTGGGTGTAAAATAAAACCATGACCTTTGCATTGCAGTGGCATTGCATCACACCAACTAAAGAGTGTGATGCAATGGTTTAGGTAGGAGTGTTTAGTCCTGTAGCATTACAATATGGTTTTACTGTGTACCACTTTGAGGTTGGCACTTCTCCATGTTAATTTTATATATTTTGTTGCATAGGTAGGGAGCCCTGAGCTTTGCAGTTTGACCCTAACAATTCTAGTTGTGTCTTTGTTTTAATGTGCATTCATTGCTAGCCATAGATATATATGTGCTAATCCTACTGATATATTTAATCATCCTGCCGTGTGAAGCTGAAAGCCAGCAAAAGTCTCCTCCCTTTATATAAGAAAAGCCCCCTTCTTACATCTGTCCTTTTTGAACTTCATTCTTTTCTTTTTCTTTCTATTTCTTTTTGCTGAGCATATCCCTCCTCCTCCTCCTCCTCCTCAGTTATGCCAATGCTGTACAACTGGAGAGGCAGACACAGTGACAGTGAAGACTGCTCTCCACAGCTGTCACAAGTAATTCAGGAAATCCAATTACACCTCATGAAATCCAGGGCTTACTGCAATGTCCCTGTGCCAAGAATCCATGAACCAGTATAAGCTACCGTACCGGCTACATCTCCTTATATATACTTTCATACTAAAAGAATCTTAATCTATAACTTCCAGAAAACTAGTGTAGAGGTAAATTATAACTATTCTAATAGGGGCCCAACGAGTGTTAAATGGTGGTGGTGTCTGTGTATTGTGACCTTCTACTATTAGTGTTTGTTGTAATCCCATAAGAGATTTTTTTTTTTTTAGCTCTGACCATGTCTGACATCACTGGTTATCAAATGTATTAATAATCCTGTTCACTACTTTAGACTGCGGCATACAAGAATATTTCATGTCGTTATACACTGCACACTTTTTGAGGACAATGACCCACTTTTACTAAGCAGTTTACACCAGGTTTTGGTATAAACTGCAGATTTTTTATTTTATTTTTGCAATATGTAACATGCAACAAATTTGCGCAAAAATTTTGACTTTTCTTGTCATTCACCAAATTTGGTAGGGACAAAAAAATTGGCGTGGCCTCCAAGGAAATATACTTTAAGTTAAATATTTTAAGCAGAATAGCTGGAAAATGGCATGACTGAATTTATGAAGAGGCATGTTCCTTTTTTGTGACAAATTATGCCAACTATTTCCTTTACTAAGACTAGCATAAGATTCTCCATTTAATTCCTCATTCTCCTTCATTCATTTTTTTTCTTACTCAAATACAGTACATCATTTCTTTTTTTTAAGTAATTGGTGCTGACAATCGCAGGGTTTTCTCCAGTGGTTTATGTTTGTTTGTTGCTGTTGAAATCCATTGACAAAGCTTTTTTGCCCTGCTTCAGAAACTAAGGTTCCGAGTTATGAACTAGGAAGCCCTGACAAAAACAGTTTTCTGTGTAGGCTGAAATTGATCCGGAAGAAGAGACGGTTTTTGCCTTATGAGTGTATAAATTCCATATGACCCGTTCTGGTAACTGAACTTTTTCTGGATCTACATAAATTTGTAAATAGCAGTGATCATGTAGATTCTGCTTCTGGAGAAGAATGTTCATTCCCTTCTTAAATACATCAACAGTTTCCACCATTACCAATTCCTGTAGAAACATGTCCCATAGGTCTATGGCTCTAGCAGTAAAAAAAACTTTTTTAGAATTTCAGATTCAATCTTTTTTATTTATTTATTTTTATCTGGAAAAGGTAACGTTTAGTTTTGAGTGGGTGCTGGTGCTTTGTTATGGACCATAGTGTGGGTACTTGAAGAAAGATCCCATCTATATACGTAATATGTCTTAAAGGGACTCTCCCACCAATAAATATTATATTTACTGCATAGATCATGAAAAGTGAGCAATGCCTACCACTGAAAAAATTATCCACTTAAGGATTAGGACATTTACTTACATAGTAGGACGCCACCTGGTGTTCAAAGTGTATTGCAATGTACACGTCCACCTAATGAGCAGAGTATTTTTGGACACACATGCTCGGTCACTCTCTCTTCTGCCAGGTCTCTGCATAGTGATCTTCTGTACACTGCTGAGCAGTAATATAAATAGCTTTCTGCCCTGCTTGTCAGGGAAGGAGCAGAGCCTCTGCAGTAGCATGGCAGTATAGCTGAGGAGATTCCTTCTCCTCAGCTGGTTAGGATTGTAAACCTCTGCATCCCGACAGAAGATATGAACCCTTCACACGCCAACTCATTATCTACTGTTTTAGTTTATTATATTTTCTTGGGTTTCTAAGGGAGTGCATACTGTTAATGTCCCACAGTATATATTTTTACTTCTCTGGATTTCATATTGGCTATCTGCAGGGAAAGTAAAAAGGGACTATATTGTCAGCAGCAAAGGAGAAAGAAGTCCAGCAGCACAGATTAGCAGCAGCACAAAGGGGAACACAGGGAAGAAAAAAAAAGGGAAAGATATGTTAAGCTATTAACAGCATTTTTGAACTTTTGATATGAAAATTATTTATCGGAATAACCCCATAAAACTTGAAAATGTTGGTAGAAGCTGAAATATCCATGTAAGGAGAATAATTGGAATGGGTATTTGAGACATGAACATTCAGAATGTAGTACTCATGAAGGAAATATGTAAAGATTGTAGCTCTGGGTAGCCCTCCACATACCACTTTTCATTAATCTTATTTATTGCAATCTTACCCTCTTGTTTGCTGCATCACTATATGAATACAAGAGAATTGTGCCAATATCAGCTAAACCATTAAACGATTATATATATATATATATATATATATATATATATATATATATATATATATATATATATATATACACAACTAATTTTGCTATGATATTAAATAAATGGCATCAGTGCTGCGGCAAACTTAGAAAATGTATTCAGAAAGTTCTAGTAATAGAAACTGTACTTGAAAATTATGCATAGAGCGTACTCAGTACTATGTACAAAGGTATTCTAAGGGATTGAGATCAGGTGATTGCACAGGCCACTTGTGTAGACTGGTCTCATTGTCATGCTTGTGAAACCATTTTCAGATGATGTCTCTTTTGTGACATGGCACATTATCCTGTTGAAAGTAGCCATTAGAAGATGAGTAAGTTTGGCCTTAAAGAGATTATCCCAAGATCAACATTTATCACCTTCACAGGATAGATGATACATTTCTGATTGCTTTGCGCCCCACCTCTGGGACCCTCACTAATAAATAGAACAGGGGTCTTCAGCCTTCCATTACTCTTCACTGCACCCCCTACAGCGAGAAGGAACTTGAATGTAGCTGTGGTCGAACATGTGCTATGTCGCTTCATTCATTCAATGTCTATGAGGCTGAAGGAAACAGCCGAGCGCTGTACTCTTCTGTCTTCGTCAATCCCATAGAAGAAGCGGAACTGTGCATGTTTGTCCAACGCTCCATTCTAAGTTTTCCGCACTGCAATCATGCAATGAGGAGGAGCATGATTATTAGGAACTGTGGGGGTTCCAATAGTGGGGCCCCCAGAATCATACATTATCACCTATCCTGTGAATAGGTAATTAAGGATGTACATGGTCAACAGGGCCGGACTGGCTATCTGGCAGTTCTGGCAAATGCCAGATGGGCCAGTGAACAGTGGGCTGTCTGCTGGCTGCCCAAATGATCAGTGTGGGCGGCCAGCCTCAGACGGCATGGTACAGCATTTCTAAAGGGGCAGCACAGCAGCTAAGAACTGCTGTCCGACTGTAATAGCAGCTGCAGTCTGTGCTGCTATCTAACAAAACTAGCCCCCCCTACCTACTCTTCACACCTCTCCTCCTCCTGCTGCTGTTACTAGTCGGGATGTGAGGCAGGGGAGGGGAGACTGTCGGCTGGCTCTGTGTTTGGCTGTGAGCAGGAGATACGCTGAGTGAAGGCTCTCACCCCATCAAGCTGCTGAACTCCCTTCACAAATATCCTACATACAAAGGAAGTGCATGTGTGTTTACAATGTGTACTTTATATGTGTATAATGTGTGCATGTAATGTGTAATGTGCATATTTGTGTGTGTGTTTGTGATGTGTCCATGTGTATATATTGTGTGTATATATATGTGTGTGTGTATATATATATATATATATATATATATATATAGTGTGTGAGTGTGTATATATAGAGTGTGTGTGTGTATATATATATATATAGTGTGTGTGAGTGTGTATATATAGTGAGTGTGTATATATAGTGTGTGTGCATATATAGTGTGTGTAGATATTTATATATATATATATATATATATATACATAGTTTGTGTATATATAGTGTATGTATATATATAGTGTGTATATAGTGTGTGTGTATATATAGTGTGAGTGTGTGTATATATAGTGTGTGTAGATGTTTATATATACAGTGGAGGAAATAAGTATTTGATCCCTTGCTGATTTCGTAAGTTTGCCCACTGTCAAAGTCATGAACAGTCTAGAATTTTTAGGCTAGGTTAATTTTACCAGTGAGAGATAGATTATATTAAAAAAAAAAAAGAAAATCACATTGTCAAAATTATGGAGGCATGGAGGTGGAAACATTATGTTTTGGGGGTGTTTCTCTGCTAAGGGCACAGGACTACTTCACCGCATCAATGGAAGAATGGATGGAGACATGTACCATCAAATCCTGAGTGACAACCTCCTTCCCTCCACCAGGACATTAAAAATGGCTCGTGGCTGGGTCTTCCAGCACGACAATTACCCGAAACATACAGCCAAGGCAACAAAGGAGTGGCTCAAAAAGAAGCACATTAAGGTCATGGAGTGGCCTAGCCAGTCTCCAGACCTTAATCCCATCGAAAACTTATGGAGGGAGCTGAAGATCCGAGTTGCCAAGCGACTGCCTCGAAATCTTAATGATTTACAGATGGTCTGCAAAGAGGAGTGGGCCAAAATTCCATCTAACATGTGTGCAAACCTCATCATCAACTACAAAAAAACGTCTGACTGCTGTGCTTGCCAACAAGGGTTTTGCCACCAAGTATTAAGTCTTGTTTGCCAAAGGGATCAAATACTTATTTCTCTGTGCACAATGCAAATAAATATATATAATTTTGACAATGTGATATATATATTTTTTTTTTTTATATAATCTATCTCTCACTGGTAAAATTAACCTAGCCTAAAAATTCTAGACTGTTCACGTCTTTGACAGTGGGCAAACTTACAAAATCAGCAAGGGATCAAATACTTATTTCCTTCACTGTATATAGTGTGTGTGTGTATATATAGTGTGTATATATATATATATATATATATATATAGATAGATAGATAGATAGATAGATAGATAGATAGATAGATAGATAGATAGATAGATATATATAGTGTGTGTGTGTATATGTATATAGTGTGTGTATATGTATATAGTGTGTGTGTATATATATGTATATATAGTATGTATGTATATATATGTATATACAGTGAAGGAAATAAGTATTTGATCCCTTGCTGATTTTGTAAGTTTGCCCACTGTCAAAGACATGAACAGTCTAGAATTTTTAGGCTAGATTAATTTTACCAGTGAGAGATAGATTATATAAAAAAAAAATCAAAAAAAAATCACATTGTCAAAATTATATATATTTATTTGCATTGTGCACAGAGAAATAAGTATTTGATCCCTTTGGCAAACAAGACTTAATACTTGGTGGCAAAACCCTTGTTGGCAAGCACAGCAGTCAGACGTTTTTTTGTAGTTGATGATGAGGTTTGCACACATGTTAGATGGAATTGTGGCCCACTCCTCTTTGCAGATCATCTGTAAATCATTAAGATTTCGAGGCTGTCGCTTGGCAACTCGGATCTTCAGCTCCCTCCATAAATTTTCGATGGGATTAAGGTCTGGAGACTTGCTAGGCCACTCCATGACCTTAATGTGCTTCTTTTTGAGCCACTCCTTTGTTGCCTTGGCTGTATGTTTCGGGTAATTGTCGTGCTGGAAGACCCAGCCACGAGCAATTTTTAATGTCCTGGTGGAGGGAAGGAGGTTGTCACTCAGGATTTGACGGTACATGCTCCATCCATTCTTCCATTGATGCGGTGAAGTAGTCCTGTGCCCTTAGCAGAGAAACACCCCCAAAACATAATGTTTCCACCTCCATGCTTGACAGTGGGGACAGTGTTCTTTGGGTCATAGGCAGCATTTCTCTTCCTCCAAACACGGCGAGTTGAGTTAAATCCAAAGAGCTCAATTTTAGTCTCATCTGACCACAGCACCTTCTCCCAATCACTCTCAGAATCATCCAGATGTTCATTTGCAAACTTCAGACGGGCCTGTACATGTGCCTTCTTGAGCAGGGGGACCTTGCGGGCACTGCAGGTTTTTAATCCATTACAGCGTAATGTGTTACCAATGGTTTTCTTGGTGACTGTGGTCCCAGCTGCCTTGAGATCATTAACAAGTTCCCCCCGTGTAGTTTTCGGCTGAGCTCTCACCTTCCTCAGGATCAAGGATACCCCATGAGGTGAGATTTTGCATGGAGCCCCAGATCGATGTCGATTGACAGTCATTTTGTATGTCTTCAATTTTCTTACTATTGCACCAACAGTTGTCTCCTTCTCACCCAGCATCTTACTTATGGTTTTGTAGCCCATTCCAGCCTTGTGCAGGTCTATGATCTTGTCCCTGACATCCTTAGAAAGCTCTTTGGTCTTGCCCATGTTGTAAAGGTTAGAGTCAGACTGATTAATTGAGTCTACGGACAGGAGTCTTTTATACAGGTGACCATGTAAAACAGCTGTCTTTAATGCAGGCACCAAGTTGATTTGGAGCGTGTAACTGGTCTGGAGGAGGCTGAACTCTTAATGGTTGGTAGGGGATCAAATACTTATTTCTCTGTGCACAATGCAAATAAATACATATAATTTTGACAATGTGATTTTCTTTTTTTTTTTTTTTTTTATATAATCTATCTCTCACTGGTAAAATTAACCTAGCCTAAAAATTCTAGACTGTTCATGACTTTGACAGTGGGCAAACTTACAAAATCAGCAAGGGATCAAATACTTATTTCCTCCACTGTATATATATATATATATACATATATATATACATATATATATATATATATATATATATATATATATATATATATATATAGTGTATATATATATATATATATATATATAGTGTGTGTGTATATATATATATATATATATATATATGTGTGTGTGTGTGTATATAGTGTGCGTATATATATAGTGTGTTTGATGTGCACATATATGTGTGTGTATATACATACACCGGAAACAAACAACACCGGACCAGGAGAGGGGGCAGAAGGTACAACAGAAGATTCAAAAACAAGGAATGTGAAACATCTGAGATCAACAGCACAACTGAAGAAAAAGTATCCTCTGACCACCAATTAGTGGTAAATATCTCTAGCCATGTTTTATCCACAGATGAATTATCGGTTTTATGTAAAGGGCTATCATTTTGCCCCATTAAAAATATGGACTGGCTGCAGCTTGACATTGACCTGAATAATTTTTTCAGGTCGGTGAGAAACAAGACATGGTATTCCCAACAGCCTGATCCTGTGAGTAATGTTAATACAGAACCTGATTATGAATTATGTGTAAAACGTTGGGGTTTGTTTAATAAAAGCAGTTCACAGCCGCCAACTTGTATACAGGTGGTTGAAACGTTTATCTCCTCCGTCCTGAAGGATGTTGTAGATTTTAAACGTGAATGTCGCTCTGGGCTATCTTTGCACACTCCGTACAATCTATCTGTTAGAGAAAAAGTGGCACTTGAGGGGTTGATCCATAACGGTGACCTCATCATCAAACCTGCCGATAAAGGGGGTGCGGTCGTTGTTATGGACCGATCCCTTTATTTACAGGAAGTTTATAGACAGTTGAATGACACAGCTGTATATAGGAGGATTTCGATAGATCCTATGAAAGATATTCAGAAACGAATAAGAGTTTTGGTTGACAATGCCTTTGCTAATGATATGATAGACAGGGATCTGTATACCTTTTTAACACCTGCATATCCGATAACTCCTATACTGTACTGTCTGCCCAAAATACATAAAAGTATTGTCAACCCCCCAGGGAGACCCATAGTCTCAGGCAGGGAATCGCTTCTTAGCCCCCCTGCCATTTTCGATTGATAAGGTTTTGAGAAATTTTGCCGTATCTGCTAGATCTTATATTAGGGATACGGCGGATTTTCTGAGCAGAATTAGAGATATTGAGATTCCTAATGGGGCTTTGCTGGTCTCATTTGATGTGACCAGCTTGTACATTTCCATCACCCATACGAGGGGTATGATGAGTGTGAGCAAAGCACTTGATGGAACTGAATTTTCCTGTGAGTGCAAAGAGTTTTTGATGGGCTTGCTGGATATAGTACTTACCTGTAATCACTTTCTGTTCAATGATGAATATTTTTTGCAACTTCGTGGAACGGCTATGGGGTCCAATGTGGCCCCTACGTATGCCAATATTGTCATGGCTGACATGGAGGAGACGTCGATCTATGTATCCCACCACTTCACTTCGGTACTTGGGTGGTGGCGATACATAGATGACGTCTTCCTCATTTGGACAGGGGACCTGCTTGGTTTGAACAGTTTTTTTGAGCATTTAAACTTGATAGACTCCGACATTCAATTCACTATGGTTGTTTCTGATAGCCAGGTCCAATTTCTTGATACCTTGGTATGCATACAAAATAATAAACTTGTAACTGATTTATTTGTTAAAGACACGGACTGCAACAATCTACTCAGCTTTTACAGTCATCACCCTAAGGGGATGATCAAATCCCTACCGTATAGTCAGCTATTGAGGGTTAAACGGATTGTTGATGATCCCATTAGTTTAGACCATAAACTCAATACGATGGTTAGGAAGTTCATAGACAGAGGATACCCAGAGCGTCTTCTTAAGACACATCTGGAAAGAGTTAAACGAGTGGATAGGGCCCAACTAGGGCAGGATAGGAAGAAGATTCAGCAGAAAATGGATAGACTCCCTATGGTTTCCACATTCAGTGTATGCAGTCCTAATGTGGCAAATATTATCAGAAAACATTGGGGAATTCTGAGTAACTACTATGATAAAGTGATAGAATTTCAATCCCCTCCTTTATTTTCATACAGAAGACCCCGCAATTTAAGGGACAGATTGGTCGTGACGGATGTCAGTACAAGGAATGTTCAGGGCAGAGGTAGACAACAGGACTCGACACGGAACGGTTGTTTTCCCTGCCTGTCCTGTGATAGTTGTGCGATTATTCTCAAAGGCAGTTCTTTTTTGCATCCTACTACCGGTAGAGCTTATAAGATTACCTCCTACTATACATGCAGAAGTGACTATGTTATTTATGTTCTTCAATGTCCTTGTAATTTGATTTACGTGGGGGAGACCACAACTGAATGTAGACTGAGATTAAACAATCATAAGTCTAGCATACGTACAAAGAAGGTAGAACTCCCTGTAGCGAGACATTTTGTGGAAATGGGTCATAGTGTACAACAACTTAGATTTTGCATCATTGATAGGGTTCCCCCCCTCAAACGGGGAGGGAATAGGGAATTGATCCTTAAACAACGGGAGGTTCAGTGGATCAATAGACTAAATTCCCTCTACCCTAACGGTCTCAATATTGATTACCCCTTGAATGTATTCAAATAAGTATTACATCTAGGACATTGTGGTCCAGATGGTTTTGAGAGGTCATTCTCTTCATGTACAGCCTTTAGATTTGGCCTCTGCGGCGTTCCTTGGGGATTCCTTTGCCTAATGATATCTGTTCATGATCCCTTCACTACTCTAGATATTGTCTGATGTATAGGAATAGGAAAGCTATTATACTGTAATTTTTAATATACTTCTTCTTTCTTCTTTTTTATAGATTGAAGTCTCGATATTGATATTGGAAGACACTTGCCAACTGGAACAAGGAATTCTGTACACATGTGGCCTCTTTTTTTCTGTCATAGGAGAGTGTTATTGAATAAAAAAAAAAATCATTAAAATTTTTATTTAGATTTTTCTTTATCTATGTGAACTGCAATAATGTTGTTGATTTTGCACAGCTCCACGACATCTGCCATCTATGTTTGTTCAGTATCATTTGGGTTGCTTATTGACTCTTTTTATATATATACACGTTTTGAGCCGTGAATGATAGCTCCGCAACGGGGGAGTTCTGATTTGAAGGTACAGGTTTTTGCTCATTTTCCAGAGATCCCTTAATAGGAGTAATACTATGCGCCTCTGTGTTGATGATAGATCATCGCATTGGTTGAGTATTTCTTCGTGGGACTTGAGTTCTGCTTGCTATGTGAGCGGGCGTTCTCTTGTCTCTTGGGACATAAGGTATTACAATTGAGCAAAACCTACCACTGTGCATCTTATACACAGTTTTCATACACTCCTTCTTGACTAGCGGAATGTGTTATTCACGACTTCATTAGAGGTATTTTAGTGGTATCTCTACCCTGTAAACTGTAGTTCTGGCATATTTGCCCTTAACAAACATGGCGTATTATGTTGCATTGACCCTAACACGACTTGATGCGATTTGATGGGCCTCTGCTAGTGATGTAATCATGTCAGCTGTTGCGTCGCTGTGCATCGTCACGGCGAGTCAGATCACATGTGATAGCCTTACCCAATGGACAGATAGAGTTGGGGCATGCGCAGTTCGGTGTTTGTAACGCCGGAAATTTTAATTCCACACATGTTCTGTTCAGGATGTCCTTGTTTCTCCAGATTGGTGAGTGCCAGCTATTGTGTATTATAATGTGATTATTAATCAATATGCAATTAATGCATTACACTATTTTATAGGCACGTATTACACTCGTTGGAATTTTAAAGTTCTTCATACCATTTGTCAATGTTTGACTCTTGTACACATATATGTAATATTTTGTTACACTGTTACACGGGGTATTTTTTTCAATATGAAGTGTATAATTGCTGCTATTTAGATGATTTGTTAATTGAGCTTTGTGCTCCCTATATATACCTGTGTGTGCTTTTCACTAATTGCTTGAAAATGCTTCCATGGAGGAAGTGAAACGTTGCTGTGTTGGGTGAATAAATTTCATTTTTTTCTATTGAGTGCTGCTTCTTTGCTCGATTTTTTTCCATATATATATATATATATATATATATATATATATATATAAAGTGGGTGTGAGTGCAGAATGCTATAGCTGTTGTATTTATTTCACTCATCTTTTAAATACGGCAGATTTTACCTATGGATTTCATTGTGGAAAATTTGCAGCATAAGGGCTTGTCTACACCTATTGGAATTGCTGCAGAAAATTTCTGCAGCAATGCCACAGAAACTAGCAGAAATTCTGCTGCGGTAAAAACAGCACCATTTCCTGCAATTTTTTACTGCAGAAAATGGTGCGTATTTTGCTGCGTTTTTCACAATGTTGGGAGATGGTGACATCTCCTCTGAAAAACAAAGCAATTCAGTCCACTTTCCTCAGCGGGGATTGACATGCTGCAGTATGAAAAATACGCACCGCAGGTCAATTTCTGGTGGCAAATTTTACTGCTGCTACTGTATTCTGCTGCGTATTTTCCATCCGCAATTCCGTTACATGTGGACAAGCCCTAATACAGTAGCAGCAGAGTCGATGAAATTTCAACAAATCTTATCCACACGTTGCGTAAATGATAAGCGGAAAAAACGCTCAGAAATTTACCTGCGGTGCAGTTTTTAATCCGCAGCATGTCAATTGTATTTGCGGAAATGCTTATTTGTAGCAGATGTTGTTTTTTGCGATTATTGACAAAGACCCAACAGGTGTTGAAACGTTGTAGTTTTTACTGCTTGGTGAATAAAGACCAACATCTTTTGGATATCTGAGTGCTGCAGTTCTTCTTCAATCTACTGTGGGCTATTTTATAACCCATTCAAATGTAGCAGAACTAAGTCTGCTTTAAGTTTTTTCGGCTCCGCAAAAAAATCCTCTAGAATAATGAGCATGTTCATTATTCTCATGGAAAAGCAGTGGATTCATTGGAGTTGGAGCTATCAGGAGCTATTCCTCTTTTCATTTACACCTGTTTACACCGGTTTTAATAAATGTCCCCATGTCTTGTATGAAAGATGAAAGGTGGTCCCATGTACTCCAGCCCAACACTGGCGGCTGCATATGGCCTGCGGTGGGCCTGTGTGCTTAAAAATGCCAGGGCTGATTTTAAGTCCCAGACCGGCCCTGGTGGTCAACAATACTCAGATAGGCTGTGGCATTTAAGGTGTTCATTTGGTGTAATGGACTTAATGTGTGCCAAGAGAACATTTCCCACATCCATTGAAACAAGATAGCACGGTTTAGTAGAAGGTAGAAAATCGAGGCACTCAACGTTTTTATTTTTTATTTTACATAGTACGGTTGAAATAAGACACATGTCTATCAAAGCCTTGATAAAGCGTGTGTAGCGCGAAATGGCCATAGGTTCATTCCACACCAAACAGACCAAGATCGTTACCAATAAAGAAGTTTCATTTCTGCAAACGTTGAGTGCCTCGATTTTCTACCTTCTACTATATTGTGCAGCGCGCTGTTTCTGTCGATGAGCACAGAGTGGGCAACAATTTAAGAGCCGACTCCACATTATATGCCGGAAAGGATCTCTATGCAGGTACAAGATTGTGTCTGAATTAGGCCTGTGCCAGTCCTCTTTCCCGCGATAGCACGGTTTACAGCAAATTATCATCCTACTATCTACAAGGTGCAACAAGTTAACCCCTTGAGAAAGCTACAGGCGAAACGCTCGTCGGGGCGCTCTTCCACACCTCGGGTCACACTAATCTCCTAAACATGAGTAAGTGCATCTGTTAGACTTACTCTGGCTTTATGCCCTTTTTCAAAGGCACTAGTCATTTCAAGCAAATACAGGTTTTCACCCTTGAGTTTCATATACTCTGTCTTTTGCATTACTTGTACTATAAACTACTAATATAGATGCACCTTGTGTTGGAGCTGGGCGTTCATAAATTGGCCGGCACCCGGCTGCATTAAGAATAATAGACCCCTAATGGGGCTATTCACACGACCGATTTTTTGACGGCCGGGAAACCCGGCTGTCAAAAAATAGGACATGCTCTATCTTCGGCCGGGTACCCGGCCGCCCGGCTCCCATAGAAGTCTATGGGGCCGGGTAATACACGGCCATCACCGGGATGTGTCCCGAGTGATGGCCGGGTTTTCCGGCGCTTGCGCTCTATCTCCTCCTCCTCACAGCGCAGAGTGCATGTGAGGAGGAGGAGTTGATGCCATTCGGACGAATGGCATCGCTGTACACAGTGTGGCAGGGCCGGGGTGTACAGCAGGTGGAAGGGAGCGCTGCGCTGGCTCCCTTCCCCTGCTTGTTTTAAAAGCGCCCTGGCCCGGCGACACCTTCCATGGCGCCGCTAGCAGCTGCTGCTGCTGCGGCTGCTACTACTGTAGTGACGCCACTATAGCAGAGCAGGGAGGTATCTCCCCGCTCTGCTATGTGCTAGCCGCACTTTAGCTCCTTGAAGGAGCGGAATCCCCGTGTGTTCGGGGATTCCGCTCCTGGACAGAGCGCTTGATGTCTCTGTCCATATCTGGGCAGTGACATCAGGGGAAACTCCTGAAGCGGAATCCCCGAACACATGGGGATTCCCCTTCAGGAGTTGCCGCTGATGTCACTGTCCAGATCTGCCCGGCAAGGATGCAAAACTTAATTCAAACTGGCCGGGCAAAATGGCCGATTTTACCGGCCCACACTCGGGCTCGGGAACGACCCGGTCGTGTGAATCCCGCCTTAGACCTCTTTCAAAAACAATTCATTTTTCTTGTCCACAGAACTTGATGCTTTGTGCACCATTCTCTGTAAACTCTAGATAGTGGCCCACATTTACTAATGTTGTCTAATAGTTAGGCAGCGTACACTTAGACCAGGCAGTCTCAAAATGCGCCAAATTTATCACAGTCGTGCATGCTGTATCATCATTTTGACACATTTTGCATGACCTGTTAGACACTTTTCTCTTTCTCATACCACCTTCGATTTGGCTTATTTTGCACCAGAATTTTGTGTCAGTTTTTTTTTTTACACATTTTTGGTACAGATTGGTCGCATTTTAAGTCATGTCCCTTTACCATGCCACAACCCATTTTCAAGGCACATTTAAAAGTGCCTAGTTATGTGTAAACATCAAAATTGTGCTAAATTGCACCAATTTTTTTTTAACACATTCTGGACCCAGACACAGTAGTAAATCTGACCCACTCTTTGGAGCGAAATCCTAGGCGATCACTAGTTTCTTAGATACTCAAACCATTACTTTCAATACCAACAGTGGTTACATGGTTAACATAACCTAAATCTCATATCTTCCCCATTCTTGTGAACAACAAATGAATCTCTCGAGTGGTGCTGCATTATAATTAACTAATGGAAATTTGCATTACTGGGCATGTATGGAATGGGAAAGAGCTCTAATACATGACACAGCCCATGGACAAATTTTTTGGGAAAAAGACAAACAAAAGTGATTGTAGGGGCAGACATTTTTCTGGAATTTCTATCATTTTCTATTATATCTAGTAATTTCATTGATAACCATCATACTCAGCTTCTCCCTATCCCAAAATGGCGCATAGGAAATTTATATAAGGAAAACTGCAGGCTAAGTGTCCCTTTAAGTAAGTCCACATGTCTTTATAGGGGACTCTGAGTTAAAGCAGTTTTTCCATAATCAATATTTATCACCTATCCACAATATAGGTAATAATTATTGGATCGGTGGAGGTTTGACCACTGGGACCCCCACCAATCACGAGAATGGGCTTACCTTGCTGTTCTTGGGAGCCCCATAGGAATCGAGCCGTAGTGCGCATGCTTGGCCACCGCTCCATTCATTTCTATGTGGCTTCTAAAGATAACACTCGGCAGCCCCATATAAATAAATGGAGCAGTGGTCGAGCATGCCCACTATCTCTTAAGTCCTATGGGGCTCTCAGGAACTGCAAAGTAAGCCCGTTCTCGTGGTCGGTGGGGGTCCCAGCGGTCAGACCCCCATCAATCAGATATTTATCACTTTTCCTGTAAATAGTTGATAAATAATAATTATGGGAAAACCTTTTTAAGGTTAAAGATATCTGAAGAAATTGAAAAGACTCCTTTGCTATATTGCTTAAGGGTAAATCCCATAGCTTATTTATGTATTTTTTGGAAAAATTGTTCTGGAGGCCTCAAAGTGTTGTTATTTCTTAAGAAGCCATAATGTGTGAGAGGTCACTCCACAAAATACAATTATTTATAAAAGAAAAGTATGAAATATGGATAATTCCGATGTAACGTTGCCCGACGAGTCATAGAATCTTACCATGTTATGCTCATCTAATTTTCCGTTTAGCATATTTATATAGTAAAGTTTAATCATTTAGTTCTTTTTTTTTTTTTTGCTATACAGAAAATTTATTATATTAATATAGGATTTATTTTTTTCACTCATTTTTCTTATTATCCTAAAAAAAAAATAATTAACGTCTAAAAGCTGATGGTATTGAACGAATATTAGCTGTTCAATTCCTGTCCAGAAGGATTTCATTTACAGCAAAACACTGCAAGGTCACTTTGAGTTTTGGAACGTCTAGATAGATTCCCCTTATCCTACTGTAATCAAGCATAATCAGTAACTGCAAGTTTTCACAAAAAATTATTTCTGGTTTTAATCCCCTGAAATCTCTGTTTGATGTTTTAAATACATAACTGTTATTTATGTGGGGATAAGCTGACCAAGCATGCAGCGTTGTGCCTATTTTTAGAAAGATTTCTGTTTAATGTCCTGAAAACGGTATATTTCAGAGATCTCAGTAACAGGCTAGAGTTGTATGCTATATGAATGTTATATCTTGCTCGTTGGTGCAATGTTGCCGAGAACAGCTACAGATTAAAAATACATTAAAGCATATTTTCCATTACTTGCTCAAAAGATGCACTAATATATATTGCCCCTAGCTGGGGTTTTCAGTTCTTGACTGGTGGGGGTCCAACTGTCAGAAGCCCCACTGGTCCTTCACACCTTATCTACTCTTGTGCAATCCTACTTGAATAGTGTCAGTGCCCGTGTTGTGCAGAGAAACTGCCGTAGGTGCTGCTCAGTATTGGTGGGGGTCCAACAGTTCGGACCCCCACCAATCATGGAGTACTGACATATCCTAGTGATATCTTATTGCTTCTTAAGAGGTGTAACTATGGCAGTACACAAAGTAAGGGTGCAGGGAACTGTTATTGTATACAGGTACTAGACCAAGTATCCAAAGATAGCATTATAGCCTTCAAAGTGACTGACACCCTAGTTTACTGCCAAAAGAGCAGATCTATAGCACAGAATGATTATCCAATAATTTAATATTAATTTATTATACTACAGATTATAATTTGTGTGATATATGAAACGCTTAATAAAATAGTAATGAAATATAGGGCAAATAATACATAAGCTTACAGTAGGTACTGCGTGAAACACTTTATTGTAAACTGGTGGTATACTTTATGCTATAATATTAAAATATAAGGAACAGTTGTCGCAACCCTAAGGGCTTGTCCACACGTAGCAGAAGTGCTGCGTATTTTCCGTCCGGAATTGCGGGTTGAAAATACGCAGCAGAATACAGTAGCAGCACAGTGGGTGAGATTTAACAAATCTCATCCACACGCTGTGTAAAATCTCTGACCAGAAATTGACCTGCGGTGCGTATTTTATGTACCGCAGCATGTCAATTCCTGCTGCGGAAAGTCGACTGAATTGCTGCGTTTTTCAGAGGTGATGTCAGATTAAGAAAAACGCAGCAAAATCCGCACCATTTTAAGCAGTAATCAACACAGGAAATGGCGCGGTTTTTCCACAGCAGAATTCCTGCTAGTTTCTGCGGAATTGCTGCAGATATTTTCTGCAGCAATTCCATTACGTGTGGACGAGCCCTTTAGGGCTCGCCCACACGCTGCGGCATTGCCGTGTTTTTTCCTTCCGTAATTTCAGACCCCAGCATGTCAATTCCTGCTGCGGAATGTGTACAGAATTGCTGCATTTTTCAGAGCAGATGTCACCATCTCCTTGCATTGGGAAAAACGCAGCAATTTACGCACCATTTTCTGCAGTTTAAAATAAGCAGGAAATGTTGCGTTTTTGCCGCAGTGGAATGTCAGCGTTTTTCAACAGAATTGCTGCAGAAATTTTCTGGAGCAATTCTGTTGCGTGTGGACAAGCCCTTAGATGTATTTATATTGCATACTAAGTAACCAATAAAATAATTCAAAAGAACATGAAATCATGTGATTACTTTGGATCTCTTTGTCTAGAACAATGCAACAAATCCGGTTAGAATGTGAGATAACTTAGTGGCTCCATCTGTACAGTATGTTGTTAATTTATCATCTTTTGCTCGAGGACAGTTTTAAGCTGCACATATTTGGCTATGGTAGATTGGAGTTTTGAGAATGTCCTGAAAACATCTGGGGACAATGTTTTAATTGTAACGCTATGTTCTGGCTGGATCATGATTAAGTATGATCATTCATGTCATCACCTCCAGAATGTGTCATGGAGTCTACATTTTTCCCAAAAAGCAATATTCTTCTAAATGGTTCTGATCACCAGAGCTGAAACATTTATACTTGGCAGTGGTGAAAATTGTCTGAAATTAGTAAAATTTTTGTGAAAATTACAACTACAGTAGATTCCAGTTAAGAAAACTCTTGAATTCTTGAACTTTGTCATTGCGTTTTATAAAATATAGGATAAAAATGTTAGTGGAAACATCAGGAGCTATTATTATATCTGAAAAAAACAAAAAGCTATGAATTCAATAAAATTTTTATCTATTCACTGACTAACTATTAGGCTGTGTTCACACGGGGCGGATACGCTACGTAAAAGCATGCAGCGTTTCTTCCCTATGTGCCGCCGGAAATTCCCGCTGAAAAAGCGCACCAACCTGCGGTGCAGTTTTTGGCCTGGAATGTCCGCTGCGGAAAACTGCTGCACTAACCGGCCTGCTAACAGGCTGGCCTCATGGGATGACGTTTCATCCCAGGAGACCGCTGCACTGCAGCCTGTGATTGCCTGCAGCGATGGGTCACAGGGGATAAAGCGTCATCTCAGAAGGTCGACTTGGAGGAAGAAACACACACTCCTAGGTAAGTATAGTGTTTTTTATTTTATTTAGAGTTGCGTTTTTTGCAGTGGAATCGCTGCGAACCCGCCGCTAAAAACGCAACAACTGCTATTTGTTGCAGGTTTTACATCTCCATTAAATTCAATTGGAAAAACCTGCAGAAAATATGCAGCGATTACACAAATACAATTGACACTCTTCGGAATAAAATTCTGCACCGCAGGTCCATTTCTGAGTGTTTTTTCCGCTCAATATACACGCAGCATGTGGATGAGATTTCTAAAATTTCACCCACTTTGCTGCTACTGTATTCTGCTGCATTTTTTACGTCCGGAATTCCGGACGAAAAAAAAAGAAGCAATTCCTCTATGTGTGGACATGCCCTTAGTAAAATAATATTTATATACAGTAAAACGGGAATTTAATTAGCATATTGTTCCACAACTTCTTTTGGTGTGGATTAAAGGACCCTTCGGCCAGAAGTATCCTTCAGCTAAACATAAGATAATGTAAAAGCTTTTGGTATTAAAGTAAAGCTCTATATTAGTGTGATATTAGTTACACTGTTAGCAAATTTGTAAAATCTAGCATCTTTGTAATATATTTGCATTATCTTTTTTGTTCTAGTCTTCAGTTTGTTTTTACTCTATGCAGTGTAGATAAAAATCTGTTAATACGTTAAATCGGTCAAAAAGATGCTGTTGATGAATATTATTCTAAATATTTTGTGGTAGGTGTCTTGGTTGAAGACTTGTACAGCATTTCTAAGCAAGTAAATTTGCTACTCTAAATTTCTGTCTTAAAAAAGAAATCTTCTTACGCAAGGATAGAAATCTGAAACTGTAGTTTTTTTTTATGCTTTTGTATAATTCATATGGTAGACATAGTCACTTCTTCCAATTTTTTTTACACAGTGACACACCACGTCCCCTGCTTCTTTCTTCCCACCATCTGTTTGTGAGATTTTCTATATGTCCTAATCTGTTGTCTTTCTGTTTTGTCTAGTTTTATATGTTTCTTATATATTCTTTGTAATAATAATCTTTATTTATATAGATTGTTTTGACGGAATCAATACCGTATTCGACAGCGCTATTTATTCCGTCAAAACGACGGAACCCTTACACAACGGTGACAAACGGAAACCATTTGCACCGGATCCGTCACCATTGAAATCAATGGAGATGCAAACGGAAACATATGGTTTCCATTTGTTTTAGTTTGGATTCCTTTCTTGGGTTCCCCTGACGGAAAGCTCAGATGGAACCCATGAACAGAGTCCCGACGCAGATGTGAACGCAACCTAAAACTGCATAAGCCAGTCAACAGCCAGTATGTGTGTATGACAGTTAGAAAGTGCATTAGGGTGCAGGGAGTGTGGGTAATACTGCTGAATGAAGGGGTCAAGTTCTGATGACTAATCTAATAGTGAGGGCAAGGAAAGGAGTCAGACCAGGAAATCTTAAAGAGGCTCTGTCACCAGATTTTCAAACCCCTATCTCCTATTGCAGCTGATCGGCGCTGCAATGTAGATAACAGGAACGTTTTTCTTTTTCAAAAACGAGCATTTTTGGCCAAGTTATGAGCATTTTTATATTTATGCAAATGAGCTTTTCTTATGGACAACTGGGCGTTTTTAATCTTATTTCCAACTGGGCGTGTATTGTGTTCGTTACATCTGGGTGTGTTTACTTGTTTTACTAGCTGGGCGTTGTGAATGGAAGTGTATGATGCTGACGAATCAGCTTCTGGCAGTTCACAGACACACAGCGTGTCCTCGCGAGATCACGCTGTGACGTCACTCACTTCCTCCCACAGGAACTTCATCGCGTCGGACGAGCGAGGACACGCTGTGTGTCTGTGCACTGCCAGAAGCTGGGTGGTAACGAAGAGAAGTGGATGATGCTGATTCGTCAGCATCATACACTTCCATTCACAACGCCCAGCTAGTAAAACAAGTAAACACACCCAGATGTAACGAACACAATACACTCCCAGTTGGAAATAAGATTAAAAACGCCCAGGTAAGATTAAAATCACTGGTGTTGTGTATTGGAGCAGGGGTGATGTCACTGAAAAAGGTATATAACTAGGTGTCATCAGGGTTTGTCCAATAGGGGCTGTATAGAGAGAAAAGAGAAGCGGACACAGGACTGATCCCTGAGGAGCCCCAATAGTGAGGGGATGAGGAGAAGAATAAGTAGAACCAGCAAATGACCCACCTTTATGAGCGGTCAGAGAAGAAAAAACCAAGAGAGAGCAGTGTGCTTGAGGCCAATAGAATGGAGCATATTGAGTAGGAGTTGGTGGTCTACAGTATCAAATGATGCAGAGAGATCCAGAAGAATCAGTGGAGAATAATTACCGTCAGATGAAGTCATCAGGAGATCATTTGAGACTTTAGTAAGGGCAGTTTTTGTGGAGTGTAGAGTGCGGAAACCAGATTGTAAGGGGTCTAGAAGAGAGTTAGCTGAGAGATTGCGGATAAAGCGAGAGTAGCCCAAGCATTCCAGGATTTTAGAGATGAATGGTAGATTAGAGACCTGTCGGTAGTTTGCTGCACAGAATGGATCAAGTGATGTTTTTTTCAGTAATAGGGTTAGAACTGCATGTTTCAAAAAGGAGGGAACGATTCCAGAAGAAAGAGCGAGGTTAAATATTTTAGTTAGGTGTCAGGGAGTCACACTGGACGAGGTGTGGGGGAATAAGATTCCTAATGCAAGTAGAAGGGCGAGAAGAAGAGAGGAGGCTAGAGACAACTACTTCTGTTATTGGGTCAAATGCTGAAAGTGAAGAAGGAGTGTGAGAGGGAGGGGTTTGATGCTACTAGGGGACTGGGAGATAATATCATGCCTGATGTTGTCGATATTTTTGAATATTTAGGCACTATTATAAAGCATATATTTACCTGATATATTTATTTTCCATTGCAGTATTTATGTTATACCAAGTATGGTGCCTTATGATGGTGCCTAATAAAGTTTGACTTAACCTAAAAATGGACAAACAAATGAATACATTTGGACCAAATCCATATTTTAAAAATGTTCAGATATCCTCATTGTACTACTGGAATGATTTTGTGTGACTTCATTTCACATTAAACAGGAAGATCACAAAGCATACACTTTTTTGTATGTCCCTTTCCAGCATGAGTCTTTTTCGTCTTGAAGGTGTCAGCAGGTGCATGACGGACATCAAAATAACAATAAAAAAAATCTCCCTATGGAGAGCAAAGGAAATATTTTGGATGTGCCAAAAAATTCTGTTTGTTTTCTTTTTATGCTTGTAATAAAAGTAGAATTCTTGAAGAGTGGACTTGATATCTTGTTCCACTCTAGATCTAGATTGCCAAAGATTTATTTAAAATACTAACTGTCTGAAAGATTTATGAAGATTCTAAATGCTGAATATTTACTTATTATTATTTTTTGACAGCAGACACTGAAAATGACTTTGAAGGTTTCTGGAACAGCATTAGATATTCAATTGCCAATGTGAAAGTACATTGCATGGTCAAATAGCTTAAGACTAGACTGTTAAATGTGAAATGATTTCATCTATGGAAGTAGAGTTTGTTTTCATTCAATGTCTTGTCATAATCCTTTTTACAAATTCCTCAGTGGCTGGCAGTATTTATTCCAGCAGAAAAATAATTGACATGAAATTATGAGGATCTTAACAGTGCACAGAATAACAATAGTGTTACCAAAAGCAATTTCACGCAATAGTTGGAAGTGTAATGAAAGGAATCCTGAACATTCTTCTCTTCCTCATTGTCCCTTGTGACTCCATTGTTTTTAACATTATAACATATCTCTATGATGTGTTATTATGTGAATATATCAATAAAAAGAAAACGTAGAATTAAATTGAAGCAGCCAATTGATTACCTAGGACAACAGCAATGTTGGCAATACCTTATTAAAACAGAAAGTATGCACACACCTCAATTCTAGCACTTATCCAGAAATAAGGATTTTAATCCTGATTCTGGAAAATCACAGAGGCATGCAAATGATTCCTTAATGCTTCTGGGGCCAAGTATGCATCCAGAACCACTGCTGTTTAGCACGGCAACACCCAGTGGCGTAGCTATAGGGGTCGCAACGGTCACAGTTGCGACTGGGCCCCAAAGCTTGGGGGCTCTCAGGGGCCCCGTTGCCACACAGCACTGACCACGCTTAAACTGTATTTGCGTCCTCAGGAAATACAGTTCTGTACAATGCTGGAGCTTTGCTCCAGCATTCACCTTGCTCCAGCATACACCGATCATCATAAATGATTTGATAAACTTTACAGGTTATAGAACCAAAGAAGAAAAAATGAATGCTGGGAAACAAAGAAGTATTGGAAATACAAAAATATTTTATTCACATAATTAATTTATACAATAATAAAAGAATCCATAGACCAACAATAAAAACATGGATACTCAGCTGGGAATTGGTCTAAATATGCACGAATAGTGCATGAAACATGTATGAATCTCTCAATTGAAAAGGTATAGGATATGTATACAATGATATTATAAAGTAGTCAACCTAATTACATAAGTCAGGTATATACACATGCACAGAGGCAAAAAATAGATGTCATGAACACATAAATAAACATCTGAAAGCCATTTCAAGTAGTGGTGTAAAGGATCTGCCAGGCACAACTTCTGTGTATACGCCCATGGGTAATCAGTCTGCACCTGGTTCTATGTCTCTGAGACTGACTCCATCTTCCACCACTCAGGATGGCAGGCTTAGGAGTGGGAGAGCCTATCGCAGCCTGGCCAGATGGAGCTAGCTCCCGCCCTCTGTCTATTTATACCTGCCTTTCCTGTTCCTCCTTTGCTTGTGATTCTTCTTGTGTGGTTTCCTGGCCTTGCTGCAGCTTCTAGCTATTTGACCTTGCTTCATACTGACCCTGGCTTACTGTCTACTCTCCTGCTCTGCGTTTGGTACCTCGTACACTCCTGGTTTGACTCTGCTCGTTCACCTCTCTTGTTGTTCACGGTGTTGCCGTGGGCAACTGCCCCATTTCCCTTTGCTTGTGTCCCCTTGTCTGTTTGTCTGTCGTGCACCTACTGAGCGTAGGGTCCGTCGCCCAGTTGTACCCCGTCGCCTAGGGCGGGTCGTTGCAAGTAGGCAGGGACTGAGTGGTGGGTAGATTAGGGCTCACTGTCTGTTTCCCTACCCCCCTGTCATTACAAGTGGCTAGTGTTATAGTCATAACATGAAAGCCTGTGTGCCATACATATATTGTGCATGCGGAAAAACCAGAGATAGAGGAGTATATTACACAAAGAATTAGGATATAGTATAAGAGTTTAACATACCCATAATCGAGAGACGGAGTAACCACAACTGAGCTCCACCCCAACGCGCGTTTTGGCGCTAATGCCTTCGTCTGGGGGTGGTGTCAGGTTGAGGTCAGAGGTTCTTTATATGGGGGGCCAGCCAATGGACTGAGCCTATTTTACCTGACAAGTGTGCTAAGTAATAAGATTAATCGTCCTGTACAATTACCGGTCGCTGTCTCCTGGGGGTCAAAGAGGCCGCGCCCACGTCGACGCCAGCAGTGGAGAGCCCGAGCCAGAAACACGCGATCGAGTCGGAGTGACTCGGTCACGTGGATCAAGCAGGAGATACGCCACGGGTGACGAAGACGGGGGCCGGACACCGGCCGCCAATGAGTAAGCGACACAGGACGGACAAGCCACACATGGTGAGGTACACAGAACAACAGTGCATTGTGAGATAGCGCCGATATAGATTTATAAAGTACGTTAGTGATATAGGGGATAGTGCATCTCTAATTGTAGGTATATACATGCAGTATCAATGAATTTATTATACTGAGCTCGGATTACATTACAAATACATGGATTATACTTATGTATGACAGTGCTTAACTGTGAATATCGCATGTTGTGTGAACATGGAACAATTATATATAATTGACTAATAAATAAGTGAAGCAACATGGAATAAATATGCTTGAAGGGAAAATGGTGAATGAGTAGTGAATATAGGTATATATAATATGAAATAAAAAATGAGAAATAATGAATATAATAAATAAAGATGAAATCTCGTTTAATGGTTATGAATATATAATCATGAAATATATAAAAGGAAATATTGGTGCTAAAAAGTGTGAAAGAATAAAAGTGTCATAATGTATTCATACAAATAAATATATATAAACATGCATATCAGATTACAATGTGAATTGAGATCAACTAGAATAGTTGAATGAAGAAAAAAATTTTGGTGCCACGACGAAAACGCGGAATGACTAAAATAGGTGCTAATGTGATATAAAATAAATAAATAATAAGATATACATAAATAATTTGTTTTTAATTTAATATATATAATAAGATATACATAAATAATTTGTTTTTAATTTAATATATATAGATACAAAAATAAATATGTAGTTAGGTGATGACAAATACATATAAATAAATAATTTGATATACTGTGTATCTAGATAAATACATAGTCCCCAAGCACAATGTATGGTGTATTGCAGTACATATATATTGTCCATATATCAACACTTATAATAAAGAAAGAAATTTTAAGAATGTGATATCTATGTTGTCAATAAGCAAACATTAATATAATGTAAAACGGATATAAAGTAATATAAATAAATAATTAGAGTTATGTACATTCATTTATATAGTTCCATGTATAGGTGTATAGATAAATCATATAATTGATTATTTAATAGTATCCGATTTACACCATTTAAATGTTATGACTTGCCAAAATCAATATATGTATTGAATATACATTAGAAATTAGTTAAGCAGAAGAGATATCAATATCTATGAGTATTAGAGTCGTATATAAATTAGATTAATAAATCGCATTGCTTAGCGCAGGTATCAGAACGTTGTAACATGATAAGATATTCAAGTCATAGTCATCAATTGTCAAGTACATCAATATGAATATACAGCTATCTTAAAATAATAACATCTCCAAGTCAGTTGTCATAGGGCGAAATTGGCATCCAAATTGTCCATGGGAATCCCGGAAAAGAAAGAAAAATACCTCAACGTTTAGGGTAGCAACATTGATCTGTATCTCATCTGTATAACGAGTAATATATTGTTAAAATCAAAGGACATAATTAAAGATACAAGCTAATTAAAAAAAATAATTTACATTTTAAACCCAACACCACTAAACTTGTACAGGTTGTTATTGTAGTGAGGACACCAAATATGTATATATTATTTTGTGCCTTTTAACATGACTTTTTATTTATTTACATAGTTACATTGTTGATAAGGTTGAAAAAAGACACAGGGCTGTCAAGTCTAACCTACAATCCTACTGTGCTGATCCAGAGGAAGGTAAAAGCCCCATGAGGTTGATGCCAATTGCTTCATTAGGGGAAAAATTCCTCCCAGACTCCAAATATGGAAAACAGAATAAATCTCTTGATCAACGTCCCATCTCCAGAATCTAGTACTCATAACTTGTAATGTTATATTTTTTCAAGAAAGGAATCAATGCCCTTCTTGAACTTGCACAATGAATCAACCATCACAACACCCTGTGGCAGAGAGTTCCAAAGTCACACTTTTCTTACAGTAAAGAATCCTCATCATACTTAGACATTGTTACAGGCCTAGGTGTAAAAAGTTCATTAGAAAAATCTCTGTGCTCCTCAACATTGAAATTGCAACACCAAGAACGGCAAGCCGTAGGGTGATGCAAATCGAGGAAGAAGCAGGTGTCACTAAGATATGCAAATTATCAAATTTTTAAGCACCTAGCTCAAATCTGTGGCCTGTGGAAGGGGCATAAAAGCCAGATTGACAGCAAAGTTTTTTAGCCATATGTAACCTCAAAAATCATATCAAGTGGTGTGGGATGACTGTGCAATGCCATAATCATCGCACAATGTACGTCAATGTGCCAGTTCTAGCCACATATCGCAAAATGATAGGGACAGAATCCTTGAACTTGAGAGACCTTGATTTATCACTCCGGCTGATCTCTTCGCGCCTAGGCTGAAATGTCACAACCGTTCAACGTTGCGTGTTCCTGAGGTCGGGAGAACAAACGGGAATGAAAGCAAGATGTGCGCAGAGGCAAAACTCTGCACAGACGGATCGTCTGTTTGGAAGAATGGCACGTAGTGATCTATTCTGTACTTCAAGTGTAATTGGACGTCACATTTCAAGCCTGGGACGGCAACCAGTGTCGACACAAACCATCAGAAGGCGTTTGCACGACATTTGAGCTAAAAACCAGACGTCCAGCTACAGGTGTTCCATTGACCACACGCCACTGCTCTCAAAGGCTATCATGGTGCACAGCAAGACGGCAATGGAGACTGGAATGGAGGTCTATCCTGATGATTCACGCTTTTGTCTCGGACGCAATGATATCCGGAGATTGGTCTGGAGACTACGTGGGCAACTCCATAAAAAGGACTTTACAAGGGAATGTCACACCGGTGCTACTCCCGGGATTATGGTGTGGGGTAGCATAATGTATGTAGCCAGACAATGCCAGTGTAAATGTGTGTATTTCTGCGCATGGTGCTCATACTCGATACTGAATAAATCAAGATATTTGGAATATTTTGTTTCCATTTTTTTATCATTTACATATCATTAACATGTCTATTGATCCTGTAATATATGTGTATATTAGCACTTTTTATGTAGATAACCCCTAATCCATTACAATTCAACCATTCCCTCCTGCCACCACTGATCATACAATTTGCTCCGGGATCACAGACACAGGCCCAACACATGCCATTGCTTTTCCAGTAGTTCCACTCTTCTACACTGCTCCACAGCAGCTCTCTCTCCCTGTATGTAGTCCAGCTTCTCCCCTAATCTTTCACCCGAACACTTGCTGGTGGAAAAAGCACCGTTTTATAGAACAAGCCCTGCACCTAGCATTAGGATGTGACATAGCCATGTTCCTCGTCCTGATGCTGTTATAATAAGGTGAAACAGACAAAATGGCATTCATATTGTACATCACGGCTAAAATAATTTAGGTTCCAGCAAACTCAACCATTATTAGCTCTTACGGTGATCAGTTTTAAAAGGTTAAATGACACAGATTAGAGGTTACTCTGATCTCCGCCATTATAGCGGGACTGCGACTCTGTTACACAGCCGTTGTTCTGCTCCTGATTGCACAGGCACAGTAAGGCCTAGTTCACACTGAGTATATTGTAGGCAGAAAAAATACGCTTTTGCGCCACGGCTTTCGCTGCATTTTTCGTCCACGGCCATTGAGGACCACGGGCAAAAAAAGCCACAAAAAACGCTTTTTCTGCCTCTCATTGATTTCAATGGGAGGTCTGAGGCGGAAGCGTGGCAAGAAAGCATATGCCACTTTATTTTTCCGCGAGCGGCTAAAAGCCTTGCGGGAAAAAAACCGCCTCTACCTACCATTGAAATCAATAAGAGGTGATTTCGGCCATTTTTTGGAGCTGATTCCGACGTGGTTTCCGTGTCAAAATCAGTGCCAAAAAACTCAGTCTAAACTGACCCTAACAGTGCTTGCGAAATCAGCATTATGAGTATACTGATCATGCCGCGGCTACTGCCTGCTGCTCATGACATGGATACTTGTCAATAATTGGGAAGCAGCTAGCAGACTCTGTGGATGAATACAATGAAAAAACTATTAGGGAAAAAAGAAAAGCATGGTCTGACGACCTAAATGGCGACATTTCCCGGGACACCACCATCCACTCCTCCACAATAGACGCCCGATAGGCTCTACTTTTGATCGGTCACCAAGCCCTACCCAGGTCTTCTCATTGAGACCTTCAGTCACACCAAGATCTAGGAAGCAAACTCAACAGGTCCCTACTCTCAAGGGACAATCACTGCTACCTACTCCAATGATTTTATAGTAGCCCAGCCTTTCCCAGAACTACAAATAATGAGCCACGTTTCAGGCCTCCAGGGCGACCAGACCCATTGTTGCTTACTTCCAGACCCACCTATTAGGGAATTTCTAATCTCATCTACTTGACCCACTATAGACTTCCCCCGGGTTTGAGCATCTGTATCGCTCATCTCCTCCTGGTCCCCGGCAGACTTTTCAAGAGCTACCAAGCCAGCAAGACAATTACTTTCCCACTGGCACCGCTTCAGCAATGGCCCGCATGTACTCGCCAAGCCAGCCTGCCTAACTCCTCACTAGATTATGTGCAGTACCATCGTACCTGTGACTTCTGCCTCCCACTGCATCTATACCAAAGCAGTCTCTGCCTCCATTCCGCACAGGCTTGAGTCACCCTCCATCCATTTCACTGTCTGCAGTCTCCAGCCCTCTACTGCCCTTCAGCAGCAAGACAAGCCACCCTGATCACTTTATTCCCCAACACAACTCTCTCTATTTCACTTGTGGTTCTCCTGCTCTCCCTGTTCATTTGGGTGACAAATCAACTCCCTTATATGCGCTCTCTACAATCTCTCCTACTACAAGCATGTTGGAGCAGCGTCTTGGCATCACAACGCTCCGCTTTTGCCATTACAGGCTCTTACAAGGCCTGTCAGCTCCTATGTCACCGCTCCATTCATCTTTCTCCTGATGACAGTATGTGCATCTCCAGGGTCCAGCAAACAAGAACACAAGACAACAACAGGTATACTGTACATCAGATCTGGCGACAGTCTCATAAAGGGCCAGGTAACCTATTTACAGAAAGGCAAAGTTTGCACAGTCCATAGGCTGTAATAGAGGGCACTTAGTTCACACTCCTTATAATAATATTAATCTTTATTTTTATAGCACCAACATATTCCATAGCACTTTACAATTCAGGGGGTACATGTGCAGACGAAATCAGACATTACATAGTGATAAATACTTGATAATACTAATAAACAATTCAAACAAGAGCTTACAAGGTAAGAGGGAAAAAGGAGTCAAATTGTGTCATGTATTACCACCTCCTACCTGTCTGGATTCCATACCCTAGGCATCACCCATAACTATTTCTGGCTTTGTGGGTGGAGCCTTTGCACCCTGTTCCCTCCAAGACCCCTATTTGACATTTTGCCACGATATTTACGTCTATTAGAATGCTTATATTTCGTGGTCACTGGGACAGAAAGTGACGTCATTTGATTGAAATATATAGACATGGGGACATAATTTGAAGCCGAAAGGGACATTACAAAGCAAGATTACCACAATTATGTTACATAGAATTCTACATGGCAAGTCAAATACTTTGTCATTGAACTCAGGCTTTAATTGCACGTAGCGAACTGCAGAAGATTATGTGAGTTATAACTATATCGTTGCTAATATAGTTTACTTAAAATTATTTTGGTAAACTTAAAGAGGCTTTGTCACCAGATTATCAAATCCCTATCTCCTATTGCAATGTAGATAACAGTAACGTGTTTTTTTTTTTTTAAACGATCATTTTTGGCCAAGTTATGAGCAATTTTATATTTATGCAAATGAGCCTTTCTAATGGACAACTGTGCGTGTTTTCTCTTATTTCCAACTGGGTGTGTCTTGTGTTTGTAACATCTGGGTGTGTTTACTTGTTTTACTGGCTGGGCGTTGTGAATAGAAGTGTATGTCAGCATCATATGTCAGCATCATCCACTTCTATTCACAATGCCCAGCTAGTAAAACAAGTAAACACGCCCAGATGTCACAAACACAAGACACACCCAGTTGGAAATAAGAGAAAACACACCCAGTTGTCCATTAGAAAGGCTCATTTGCATAAATATTAAATTGCTCATAACTTGGCCAAAAATGATCGTTTTAAAAAAAACAAAAAACGTTACTGTTATCTACATTGCAGCGCCGATCACATGCAATAGGAGATAGAGATTTGATAATCTGGTGACAGAGCCTCTTTAATGAAGAAATGGCTTCAAATTATTTTAGTAAGTCACTTTGATATTTTACATCTGAAGCGGTGATACCTTTTTTATTAGAATGCATGGCCTTCTATGAGAATGCGGGTGGGCTTGTGTGAAAGCGATACCACAGTCCATAAATCCGGGAAACAAAATTATTACTGTAAGAGGAAATGCTTAAGTGTCTGAAGAAGCAAAACAGAACCAGCAACTATAATCATTCCAATACATTAAACACAGAACTCCCTCGCAATTTGAGAAAGCACAGAAAGAAATAAAAGGATTGTGGCCGACTGCCTGGTGACTTTAGAAATTATTCCAAAATCTAGAACTGATTGAAAAATAAGTTGCTTAGTGAAAACTGAGCAGGAGATACTGACAGTCGTGGCAATAAACTCTCGTTTCTATCAATCTGAGGCTACAGACGTCTTTGACGCATAATTGGCAGAATCCCTTTTAAAGAACTTCATCTCCTGTTTTTGGAGTGAATGGCTTACAATGCTGGAAAATCTACTTAACATAGGAATGTTGAGTATTTCCCACCTGACTGTTTCATTCCATCTCTTAGATATGACAATTTAATATGCAAATAAAAAAACAACAATTCTAATTATGGATTTTATGTATTTAAAACAGAAAGCTCCAAGGTCACATGAGGGCCACTCGAACTGTAAAGCCAGCATTGTTTTTTGTTTTTTTTGCATACCAAGTGTAGCTCCATCTCACATGGTTGATGCTAATATAGAGATTTTCGCCATGTATTTTCAGCAAACAAGCATTATATCATGACTGGTCACCAGTTACACCTTAATAGCTCCCATTAGGGGCGTTAGTTTTTATTTATTTTTTCATTTCTACTTATCTATCCAGGCATTCCTCAGATTTTGGAAATACTTTTCATTCAGCCATTATAATAAATGCTTTATTATTGGACATTATTAAACAAGATCTGCCAGTGGGATGATATAATATATTAAGGGAGTAAAGGCCACTGTGACTATCATTCTTCGTCCAGAGATTTGGTCCTCCAAACCTTTTAATGTAATTTATGCAAGAGAACTACAGGTCATTTGCTTCAGTGGAGAAACATGAATGTGTAGGTGCGCTGTAGCAAATCACCAACATATCACAACTGTGATGTATTCCGACGGACATTTGTTTAGAGTTCATGAATGTCCAAACCTCCAGAACCGAGACCAATGTACAATGTGTAAACGAAAGGTTGTCTTGAGTCAGAGGATATAAACTATAAATAATCTATGTTGTTCTGTAATCATGTTTTCAGTACGGGACAGTTGTCCTGCAGCGAGGCAGGGACTCCTGGCATCGTACATAACTATGATGCTAGGAGCCCGGCTTCCTGCAGTGTGTTCGGTCCGGGTCTTCCGGCCGAAATACGTTCCGTACATTACGGACGTAACATGGTCGTGTGAATCCAGCCTAATACCACACAAAATACTTACTAGTTAACATTTCCCATATGTCTACTTTATGTTTGCATTGTTTTTTGAACATCCTTCTCTTTTTCTAGGATGTTAGGAAGCTTATAACTTTAGTAGCAATTTTTTTAGGGACCAGCTCAGTCCTCAAGTGGCTTTGAGGACCTTATATATTAGAAACCCCCCATAAGTCAGCCCATTTTAAAAACGACATCTGTCGAAGTTTTCAAAACAGAATTTAGAAAGTTTCTTAACCCTTTAGGTGTTTCACTGGAATTACAGCAATGTAGAGAGGAAATTTACAAATTTCATTTTTTGGAAGGGGGGATCCATTTTAATAATTTGTTTCTGTAACACAGAAGGTTTTACCAGAGAAACACAACTTAATATTTATTGCACAGATTCTGAAGTTTTTTTTTAAATATCCCACATGTGGCACTAGTGTGCTACATGACTGAAATTCTGGCCTCAGAAGCAAAGGAGCACCTAGTGGATTTTGGGGCCTCCTTCTTATTGGAATACATTTTATGCACCATGTCAGGTTTGAAGAGGTCTTTTTTTGCCAAACAAAGGAAACACCCCCAAAAAGAGACCATTTTGAAAACTACACCCCCAAGGAATTTATCTAGGGGTATAGTGAGCAATTTTACCCCACAGGTTTTTTGCCAAGGGTATTAAAATTTAAATTTTTTTCTCATAAAATCTAGTTTTAGCTCAGATTTTTTCATTTCAATAAGGACTAAAGGAGAAAAAGCAAAAGCACCCCAACATTTGTAAAGAAATTTCTCCTGAGTACGGCAATACCCCATATGTTCTCATTAACTGCTCCTTGGGCACACGGTAGAGCTGATAAAGGAAGGAGCAATATTTGGCTTTTGGAGCTCAAATTTTGCTGTAATGGTTTTTGGGTGCCATGTCTCATTTTCAAAGCCCCTGAGGGGCAAAAACATTGGGAACACCAAAAAAGCGACTCAATTTTGAAAACTACACCACTTAAGGAACTCATCTATGGTTATTGTGAGCATTTTCACCCCACAAGTTTTTTGCTGAATTCATTTGAATTAGGCAGTGAAAATGAAAAAATACTTTTTTTCCAATAAACTGTAGAATTTTGTAATTTCCACAAGGAAAAAAATGCTTCCTAAAATTTGTAAAGCAATTTCTCCAGAGTATTGCAATAGCCCATATGTGGTTGTAAACTGCTGTTTGGACACATGGCAGGGCGCAGGGAGGAGCACAATTTGGCTTCTGGAGCTCAAATTTTTCTGGAATGGTTTTTGGGTGCCATGTCTCATTTGCAAAGCCCCTGAGGGGCCAAACAGTGAAAACACCCAAAAAGTGACCCATTTTGAAAACTACACCACTTAAGGAACTCATCTATGGTTATTGTGAGCATTTTCTCCCCACAAGTTTTTTGCTGAATTCATTTGAATTAGGCAGTGAAAATGAATAAATACTTTTTTTCCAATAAAATGTAGAATTTTTTAATTTCCACGAGGAAAAAATGGTTCCTAAAATTTGTAAAGCAATTTCTCCAGAGTATTGCAATAGCCCATATGTGGTTGTAAATTGCTGTTTGGACACATGGCAGGGCGCAGGGAGGAGCACCATTTGGCTTCTGGAGCTCAAATTTTGCTGGAATGGTTTTTGGGTGCCATGTCTCATTTGCAAATCCCCTGAGGGGCCAACACAATGGAAACACCCAAAAAGTGACTCAATTTTGAAAACGACACCACTTAAAGGGAATGTGTTGCCAGAAAAACATGTTTTTTTTTTACAAATTAAACATTTAGTGTGTGGGTGATTAAACATTGTTCAAATTTTTTTTTTTTTTTTTGCACGAGTCAAGAAATATTATAAATTATTTCTAATTTATAATACTACCCATTTTTGGTCACTAGATGGAGCTGTTCCCAAAATTGCAGCATTGCAACATTGGGTTAAAAGCCCTCGCTCTAGTGAGCTCTCAGCATCCCCCCCTCCTTTATCCTGGCTAGTGCCGGGATAAACGAGGGGTTTGAACGGTGTAACTTCCTACACTGTGTGTCGCCATTTTTTGAGCTAACCCACAGTGTAGTAGGTTTACATACAGTAGTAAACACACACGAACATACATTGAAATCTCTTACCTGCTCCTGCCGCCGCGGCTCCCTCCGGCCCGTCCGCTCCGTTTGCTGCCGCTGGTGCAAGTGCACAAATCCGGAAGCCGCGACCGGAAGTAGTAATATTACTGTCCGGCCGCGACTTCCGGTCCACAGGAAAATGGCGCCGGACGGCGCCAATTTCGAATAGGACTGTGTGGGAGCGGCGCATGCGCAGTTCCCACACAGACGCCGTACACTGCAGTCAATGGGACGGGAGCCGTTCGCAGTCCCTATGGGACTGTGGCTGCCGTATTCCATGTCTGTATGTGTCGTTAATCGACACACACAGAAATGGAACAAAAAATGGCAGCCCCCATAGGGAAGAAAAAGTGTAAAAATAAGAAAAAGTAGAACACAAACACACAAATGAATATAAACGTTTTTAATAAAGCACTAACATCTTTAACATATAAAAAAATAATTTGTGATGACACTGTTCCTTTAAGGAACTCCTCTATGGTTATTGTGAGCATTTTCACACCACAAGTTTTTTTGCTGAATTCATTTGAATTAGGCAGTGAAAATTAAAAAATACTTTTTTTCCAATAAAATGTAGAATTTTTTAATTTCCACAAGGAAAAAAATGCTTCCTAAAACTTGTAAAGCAATTTCTCTAGAGTATTGCAATAGCCCATATGTGGTTGTATACTGCTGTTTGGGCATATGGCAAGGCGCAGAAAGGAGGAGCACCATTTGGCTTTTGGAGCTCAAATTTTGCTGGAATGGATTTTTGGTGCCATGTCTCATTTGCAAAGTCCCTGAGGGGCCAAAACAGTGGAAACACCATAAAAGTGACTCAATTTTGAAAACTACACCACTTAAGGAACTCATCTATGGTTATTGTGAGCATTTTCACCCCACAAGTTTTTTGCTGAATTCATTTGAATTAGGCAGTGAAAATTAAAAAAATACTTGTTTTCCAATAAAATGAAGAATTTTGTAATTTTCACAAGGAAAAAATGCTTCCTAAAATTTGTAAAGCAATTTCTCCAGAGTATTGCAATAGCCCATATGTGGTTGCAAACGGCTTTTTGGACACATGGCAGGGCGCAGAAAGGAGGCACACCATTTGGCTTTTGGAGCTCAAATTTTGCTG
Organism: Rhinoderma darwinii; assembly: GCF_050947455.1. NCBI lineage: Eukaryota > Metazoa > Chordata > Amphibia > Anura > Rhinodermatidae > Rhinoderma > Rhinoderma darwinii. The sequence continues at coordinate 98,501,018 of NC_134689.1, forward strand.
GAATGGTTTTTGGGTGCCATGTCTCATTTGCAAAGCCCCTGAGGGGCCAAAACAGTGAAAACACCCAAAAAGTGACCCATTTTGAAAACCACACCACTTAAGGAACTCATCTATGGTTATTGTGAGCATTTTCTCCCCACAAGTTTTTTGCTGAATTCATTTGAATTAGGCAGTGAAAATGAATAAATACTTTTTTTCCAATAAAATGTAGAATTTTTTAATTTCCACGAGGAAAAAATGCTTCCTAAAATTTGTAAAGCAATTTCTCGAGAGTATTGCAATAGCCCATATGTGGTTGTAAACTGCTGTTTGGACACATGGCAGGGCGCAGAACGGAGGAGCACCATTTGGCTTTTGGAGTTCAAATTTTTCTGGAATGGTTTTCGGGTGCAATGTCGCATTTGCAAAGCCCCTGAGGGACCAAAACAGTGAAAACCCCCCAAAAGTAACCCCATTTGGGAAGCTACACCTCTCAAAAAAAAATCTATCTAGGGGTATAGTGAACATTTAGACCCCACAGGTATTTTGCAGGATTTGTTGGAATAAGGCTGTGAGAATTTTTTACATTTTTACAAGGGATAAAGGAGAAAAAGAACCACTACATTTGTAAAGCGGTCTCTCCTGAGTACGGCAATATCTCATATGTGGTTTTAAACTGCTGTTTGGACACACGACAGTGCTCAGAAAGGCAAGGCTATTTTGCATGGAGATTTTGCAGGATTGGTTTTCAGGCGCCATGTCGCATTTGCAAAACCCCTGAGGTACGAGTACAGTAGAATCTTCTGAGAAGTGACTCAATTCTGGAAGCAACAACCATCAGGGCATTTAACTAGGGGTATTGTGAGCATTTGGGCCCCTATATTTTATTAGAATTAGGCAGTGAAAATGAAAAATTTCATTTTTTCCAAAAATATCTAGATTTAGCTCCCAATTTTTCCTTGTCACAAGGGGTAATAGGAGAAAAAAACACCACAAAATCTGTTACCCAATATCTCCTGAATATGGCAATACCCTATATGTCGTTGTAAACAGCTGTTTAGGCACATGGCATGGCTCAGAAAGGAAGGCGCGCCATTTGGCATTTGGAGCTCAGATTTTACTGGATTGCTGTTCGAGCACATGCCACATTTGCAAAGCACCTGAGGTACCAGAGTACAGTGTGAACCCCTGAGAAGTGACCCCATTTTGGAAGCTACACCCCTCAAGGCATTTGCCTTTTGCCTGGACATATGACTGGTCATATTTTGGTGTTTTTCACAGCATTGGCCCACTATTGCAAGGTTCCGAGGTCAAATAGTGAAACAAACCCCCCAGAAGTGACGCCATTTTGGAAACTACACCACTCAAGGCATTTTTTAAGGGGTGTAGTGACCATTTTGACACCACAGGTATGTATTTTTTTTATTAGAAATTAATGCAAAGCGCATGGTGCAAAGCGAAACTTTCGTTTTGTAATTTCAGTGCCCAATATGTGGTGTTGAGCTTGTGCCACTATGAAAAGGCAGCTGTCTAAATATTATGCCATGTTTCCTTGCTTTAGAAACACCCTACATGTTTCCCCAATCTTTTGTCTGCACATACGACAGGGTTCAGGAGTGAAAAAGCACCACATGCATTTGAGGTCATTTTAGTGATTTATGCAGCATTGGCCAACAATTGCAGGGCTCAGAGGTCAAATAGTAAAAAAAACAAACAAGAGGTGACCCCATTTTGGAAAATACACCCCTCAAGGCATTTATAAAGAAGAAACTCATGCCCAATGGATAGTGCAAAGTGAAAATTGCAATTTTCCACTGATATGGCATTTTAGTGCACAATATGTTGTAAATGCAGCATGCTCTAGGTTTGTATTTTTTTTCTTTATAGGAAAAAACACATGTACAAAATTAAACTAAATTAAAAAACGCCACAAAAAAATGCAGAAAAAAAGTGTGTGCAAAGGAGGCCTAAAGCTGCATCAAAAACGACACCAAACACTTCACTCTGCGAATCTGACCAAGCTTCAAGGATGATGATACAGTATACAGTGAATCCTCAATGGATAATTACCCCTTTGAGAAGACTCCCCCCATCCAGACCAAATTTTTATGACAGCTTTTCCCCCCATTAGGGTCAGTTCACACGTTGCGTAAATACTGTGGATTTTTCACAAAGGTGTTTGTTGCGGAAAGTCCGCAGCAAATACAGTAGCAGACTTCAATTGTGGTGTATGGTTAGCAGTAAGGATATGGAGAGTGGAGCCAGACTGGGGTCTAAAATGAGGGGAGCTATGGTGAGATGAGAGGGGGAGTCATTCCGGAATACTGTTGTAAAGGATCTGACTGACACAGCTTCTGTGTCGACGCCCGTGGTTACTCACTCTGCACCTGCTCCTAAGTCTGGTCGAGTGACCCCCTTCTTCCACCAATCAGCCTGGGAGGCTGAGGAGTGGGAGAGCCTATCACAGCCTGGCCAGACGGAGCTAGCTTCCGCCCTCTGTCTATTTATACCTTCACTTCCTGCTCCTCCTTTGCCTGTGATTGTTTCAGTCTGTTTCCTGGCTCTGCTGCTGCTACTTACTACTTGTCTTCTGCTTCATATCGACACTGGCTTGACTGACTATTCTCCTGCTCTGCGTTTTGTACCTCGTCCTCTCCTGGTTTGACTCGGCTCGTTCACTATCCTTGTTGCTCATGGGGTTGCCGTGGACAACAGCCCCATTTCCCTTAGCTTCTGTGTACCCTTGTCTGTTTGTCTGTCGTGCACTTAGTGAGCGTAGGGACCGTCGCCCAGTTGTACGCCGTCGCTTAGGACGGGCCGTTGCAAGTAGGCAGGGACTGAGTGGCGGGTAGATTAGGGCTCACCTGTCTGTCTCCCTACCCCGCCATTATAACTGTATATCTGTATAAGAATCAGAGAGCAGCGATTCTGTGGAGTAGGAATGAGAGGGGAGCATTGCTGTGGACTAGGAAAGAGAGAGGAGCCATGTTGGGGACTAATAATGAGAAGGGAGCCATGCTTGGAACTAGAAATGAGAGGAGAGCCATGCTTGGAACCAGGAATGAAAGGGGAGTCATGCTGGGGACAAAGAGGGGAAGATGCTGGGGAATAGGAATGAGAGGGGAGCCATGCTGGAGACCAAGAGGGGAACATGCTGGAGACTATGAATGAGCAAGGAGTGCTGCTGGGGACTAGGGTTGAGAGGGGTGCAATGCTGGAGATAGCATTGAGAGGGAGCCAATATGGGGACTAGGAATGAGAGGGTTGCTATGCTGGGGACAAGGGTTGAGCGGAGGGGGGCCATGCTTGTGACTGGAAATGAGAGGAGCACCATGCTGGGGACCAAGAGGGGAACATGCTGGGGAATAGGAATGAGAAAGGAGCCATGCTGGAGACCAAGAGGGGAACATGCTGGAGACTAGGAATGAGCAGGGAGTGCTGCTGGGGACTAGGGTTGAGAGGAGTGCAATGCTGGAGACAGCAATGAGAGGGAACCAATATGGAGACTAGGAATGAGAGGTTTGCTATGCTGGGGACAAGGGCTGAGCGGTGGGGGGCCATGCTTGTGACTGGAAATGAGAGGGGCGCCATGCTGGGGACCAAGAGGGGAACATGCTGGGGAATAGGAATGAGAAAGGAGCCATGCTGGAGACCAAGAGGGGAACATGCTGGAGACTAGGAATGAGCAGGGAGTGCTGCTGGGGACTAGGGTTGAGAGGAGTGCAATGCTGGAGACAGCAATGAGAGGGAACCAATATGGAGACTAGGAATGAGAGGTTTGCTATGCTGGGGACAAGGGCTGAGCGGTGGGGGGCCATGCTTGTGACTGGAAATGAGAGGGGCGCCATGCTGGGGACCAAGAGGGGAGCATGCTGGGGAATAGGAATGAGAAAGGAGCCATGCTGGAGACCAAGAGGGGAACATGCTGGAGACTAGGAATGAGCACAGAGTGCTGCTGGGGACTAGGGTTGAGAGGGGTGCGATGCTGGAGACCGCAATGAGAGGGACCCAATATGGGGACTAGGAATGAGTGGGTTGCTATGCTGGGGACAAGGGTTGAGCGGGGGGGGGGGCATGCTTGGGACTGGGAATGAGTGGGGCGCCATGCTGGGGACCAAGAGGGGAACATGCTGGGAAATAAGATTTAGAGGGGAGCCATGCTGGGGACCACAAATTAGAGAAGGGCCATGCTGGGGCCAAAAGTTATGCAGCTATCTTAAACTGATAAAGGAAGAGGTTACCATGGTGACTGAGAAAGAGAGAGGTTTTTTTTCTATCTCCCCCCAAATTTTTTTTATAATAGTTAATCAAAGAATGATAAGTACCTCAAAATGGTGCCATTAAAAAGTACAACTAATCCCGCAAAAAAACAAGTCCTCATACAGCTATGTTGACGGAAAAATAAAAAGGTTTTTGCAATAAAAATAGCTTGGTCATTAGGGCCTAATATTGGCTTGTCACTATGGTCACTAAGGGGTTAAACCCCTCAAGGCCTGCATTGATCCACAACAGGTTACTATGAAAGAGAACTTGCATGCCATACTACCAGAAAACTTGTTAATAAACACACAACAAAATACAAGGTTTTGGGGTCTTTCATAATTATTTGTGTTTATTTTATGTGCTGTACATGTTTATCTGCATCAGACAACCTGCATTCTGTGTACTTGTGTCTTTGAGAGGACCACCCCCATAAAAGACCATTTTTCTATTCAATATTGGGTGGTCGGCTTTAAAAGCTTTTACTATAATTCCTTTCATGCCACATTAGCACTCAATAAACACCAATTATCAGACACTCCTTATTATCAGGCAGCCAAATAAAAAGTTAAACTGACAAGTAATTCAATACAGAAAATAATATATTTTGTTTGCATTTTGACATGAATAATCATTGTATGCATAAAGGTGAGACCATATAAAACTGAGGCTGTTGCATCAGAAAAAGGGTCATTCGGGGCGACAGGTGCAGTGTAAGAATGCTAAGGTTGGAGCGAAACAGTCATTCTAGTCAGTTAAAGTTAGGAAATAGTTTTTATAACTTGTTGAATATGTCCGCAGGGCTGGTTTGAAAAACGTTCATGTAATATGATCTGTTAATTGCATCATATTAACATCTGCCTTCTAGTTTAGCATCTTGTTTGAAAAAACTATCTTCCCATTTTGAAAACAAAAACTGTTTTGGGGGATGGACTTTTTCATGCTAGATTTACACATGAAGTTTTTGGTGCAGTTTTTGATGCCAAAGCCAGAAGGAGATCTAAAAAGAACGAAAAGTGTAGAAAGAATAATATATTTCCTCTCATTTTTAGCCACTCTCTTTTGTGTCACACTAAATATTTTTCAGCAAAGTCAAATTAAACCTCGTAGTATCTACTCGCAGCCAATGGTGATTGGCTCAAAGAATTGCATCAAAAACTGCATCAAAAACTTAATGTGTAAATCCAGCCTGAGGCTACATGCACACGTTGCGTATTTTGCTGCGGAAAATACACACCAAAACCGCAGCAATACGCAGGAAATCGCATGTATAAACTGCACCTAACTGTGCCTTTTTAAAGCGTTTTTTATCTGGTTTTTACGTTTTCATGCTGCTGGTTTTGGGACGATTTTCCTCAACAATAGGCAGATACAATTCGCAAGTGAAAATGCAAGATAAATTGACATGCTGCGGATTTAAAAATCCGCACCGCAGGTCAATTTATGTGCGGAAAATATTGCAGCGTGTGCATGGGATTTCCTGGAATCTTATTAACTATGCTGGCACTGTATTACGCTGCCGTTTTTCCGCATGCAAATACGTGCAGCAAAACCGCATGTGATACGCATCGTGTGCATTGACACTAAGGGTGTATTCAGATGTTACAGTTGAGGTTCGATTAAAACCGCACTGCAACGTCTGAATACCCCCTAAAGCAGATATTATTTATTTGACTTGAACAACACTCCCCCAACACCGATCTTATTCATGCATCAAAAATAGAATGAAATGAAGGGAAAGAGCGTGGTACTGCTCAATGATGCTTGGTGTGTATTCCTTGTCTCCAGGTATTTTTAAAGCGTCTGTAGTACAGATATGTGATACTTTCATAATGCAGAAAAAGGCAATAAGTATGTTCACCCGCAGCAGATTTGTTACAGAACTTTCTGCAAATGAAAATGTGTTCCTTGCATCTGAATGGGAATGCTTTGTCAGCATGTGCATGGATTTCGCAAGCCCCATTCAGAAGTACGGAACAAATTTTCAGTCGCAAAAATTCTGCATTTATCAAATCCATCCATATGATTGGCTCTCTCCTCCTCACTGACAGATAACATTTCATAAACACAGCTCTCAAGTAATGGTGACATTGTAGTAGTGGTAACATTGTAGTAATACAGAGACTATCTACATAGTAATGTGTCATTGCCTTACAGACCTATCCACCGGATAGGTCATCAGTATATGAACGGTGCGGGTCCGACACCCGCACTCCGCACCGATCAGCTGCTCCGGCTGTCTGCAGGCATTGGATGTTATTGCATAGTATGCAGTATACGGAGCTGGAAGCAGTTTGCTTCGTACACTGTATAGCAGCCGTGCTGCAGAACTGCAGCTCTGCTGCTATTCACTTGAATAGGAGCAGGGCTGCAGTATTGCAGCTCGGCCGCTATTCCGTGACAGGAACCATCTGCTTCCGGCATGGACGTCCGGTGCCCAGGGGCAGCCGGAGCAGCTGATCGGTGCGGGGTCTGGGTGTCGGACCTGCACCGATCATACACTGATGACGTATCCGGTGGATAAGTCATCAGTTGTCTGGTAGTGGACAACCCCTTTATAATGTAATCTATAGCGATATAGTTAAAGAACCTGTGGCCCACAATCCTTAATGCCTAATATACACAACCGTTGTGTGCCGGCCAGGTCCCATCCATGATCCGTGGAAAAATAGGACATGTCCTATCTTTCCATGATCGGAAAGTCGGTCCGTTTTCACAGACACGATTCACCCACTAAAGTGAAAATGGTCAGTGAAAACTATCAGGTGCCACTCGGATGCTATGCTCTGCCTGGGAACTCCCGTACTGCTGCCGACGTCACTGTCCATATATGGACAGTGACAGTGACGTTGGCAGCAATGCTGGAGTCCCCGGGCAGAGAATCAGCTGATGCTCTGCACGGGGACTCCAGCGATAGGAAACCCCTGAAGACATTGTCCGTATATGGAGTGCCCGGGGAGAGCATCAGCTATAAACAGATGTTGTCAGAAATGTGGATTTATCCTTCCATCAGTGCAGTAAACAGTGCAACGTTTCAGCTGCTCAATGCAGCCTTTGCCAAGCATCAATATACAGGAGAAGCATAGACTATTATACACACCCTTGTGAGTGGGATTACAACAAAAATTAACATGGTGATCAAAATAAAGTACATAGTGTCAAATAGTTTAAGACAAACAACATTGTCATAATAGTAGTTCAAAGTGTTCCAGTAACAAATGAACAACGGATCAAAGGTACAAGTGGATAAAGGTACAAAAAACATTATATCCCTAGACTGTGGACATCACCTGTAGTCATTAAGTATTTAAAATAGGTGTTAAGTATTTAACCCCTAGGCGCACCAGGACACAACTGTACGTCAGCGGCGTAACTAGGAAAGACTGGGCCCCATAGCAAACTTTTGACTGGGGCCCCCCCCTCCCCTGGGTGTCACACAACCCCCCCTTGTAGATAGTGCCTTTTTTACAGACCCCCCCTGTAGATAACGACATACAGCCCCCCAGTAGATAACCTCTTACAGCCCCCCTGTAGATAGCGCCATACAGACCCCCTGTAGATAACGCCATACAGCCCCCCCTGTAGATAACCTCTTACAGCCCCCCTGTAGATAACACCATACAGCCACCCTGTAGATAACCTCTTACAGCCCCCTCTGTAGATAATGCCATACAGGGGATACATGTCTTTTGTTTAATGGCAGAGCGGGGAGATACATCCCTGCTCTGCCGTAGTGTTCAGTGGCGTCGCGCTGTAGCAGCCATAGCGGCTGCTAGCGGAGCCTCCGGCCATGGTGGGGGCCCGTGCCGGCGGGCGACACGGGCCCCCTCATGCCGCGGGCCCCATAGCAGTCCAGCTTCTCCCCTAATCTTTCACCCGAACACTTGCTGGTGGAAAAAGCACCGTTTTATAGAACAAGCCCTGCACCTAGCATTAGGATGTGACATAGCCATGTTCCTCGTCCTGACGCTGTTATAATAAGGTGAAACAGACAAAATGGCATCCATATTGTACATCACGGCGAAAATAATTTAGGTTCCAGCAAACTCAACCATTATTAGCTCTTACGGTGATCAGTTTTAAAAGGTTAAATGCCGCGGGCCCCGTAGCAGCCGCTACGGCTGCTACAGCGGTAGTTACGCCACTGGCTGCTACGTACATGTACGTAGCATGTCGTTAGGGTATGGTCTATCTTTATGATAGGTTATCAATATTAGATCGGCGGGGGTCCAACTCCCGGAAAACCCGCCGATCAGCTTTTTTGAAGGGGCCGTAGTAACTCGTCGCCTTGGCCTCTTCAGTGTTTACCAGGCACAACGCCGTACACATCGGTAGCAGCTGTGGCTGGGATTGCAGCTCAGTCCAGTTCACTTGAATGCGATCGCAGGCACATTCGCCCCGCGTGTGTATGGTGTTGTTGGGCTTGTTAGCTGAGAAAAGTCAGACGAACGCTGTGGTCCCATCAATCACGGACCCCACTGATCTGATATTGATGGTCTATCCTAAGGATGGGCCATCAATATAAAATGCCCAGAGGACCCCTTTCTTTAATGTAATGTGTGTGAAGTTTTAAGTTATATAACGTGGCAGAGGGCAGGCATCAGTATATGTGTTAGGGGGAATTCAAACTGAGTTTTTCAGCATGCTTTTTGACACGGAAAAACGTGTAAAAAAACAGACGAAAACAGATGCGTTTTTTCCAGCGAGCGCTAAAACCGCTCACGGGAACAAGCGACTTGCCCCTATCTTCGTGCGTTTACGTCTCTGACCTCCCATTGACAATAAGAGGCAGAGAAATTTGCCCGCGACGCTCAATGTCCGCAGCCAAAAAACGCAGCAAAAAACACGGCAAACGGCGTGCAGGCATGTGAAAATCTGCCTCAAAATTACAGAAGGAATTTTGAGACAGATTTTTCTGCCTGCAAAATACTCTGTGTGAACAGGACCTTAAGGCTTTAGTATAGGTGTTAGGGGGAGTTCACACTGAGTTTTTTGACGCGGAAACCGTGGCAAAAAACGTCCGAAAGTGCCTCCCATTGAAATCCATGAAATTTTTCCTGCGAACAGTAAAAAACGCCTGCGTGAAAAAGAAGCGTAAGGTTCAGACTGAGTTTTTTGCAGGAGGAATATCTGCCTCAAAATTCCGTTTGGAAGTTTGAGACAGATTTTCCTCTCCCTGCACGCCGATTTTTCGCCTGTGGCCATTGAGCGCCGCGGGCATAAAACACCGCAAAATACACTTTCTCTGCCTCCCATTGAAGTCAAGATAGGGCATGTCGCTTCTTTTTCCCGCCGACGCCTCCCATTGAAATCAATAGGAGGCATTTTCGATCCGTTTTTGACGAGTTTTGCGACGCGGTTTCTGCGTCAAAAAACTCATCAAAATACTACTTTCTTCGGGCGTTTCGTCTCCGACTTCCCATTGACAACAATGGCAGGCAGAAAATGCGTTTTTTGCTGCGTTTTTCTGCCCACGGCCCGATGGCCGAAAATCGTCACAAAACGCCACGAAAAATGAGGGAAGTGTTCAAAATATGCCTCAAAATTCCGGAAGGAATTATGAGGCAGATTTTTGTACCTAAAACTTTTCCCTTCTCCCATGAAGTTTTTAACTTCATGTACCTGTCCTCTGCAGTCTGCACGCCCTCCACCCGTCCTGTGAGATACCTAGTACTCCGGCAGTCCTGACAGTACTGTCCTCGGCCCGAAGTCTCGCGTCGTTCGTTCCCTTTAGCTCCGCCCCCTGTCCTCTCCCCTGCCTGAGCGCTCCTCCTACCACCTATCGCCGTCCTATTCAACTGTGTAAGTAAATAAAAAAGCAAAAGGCAAGGCGCCACATAGTGCAGGTCAATCAGACTAGAAATAAATGCAGAACGTAGTTAATATGCTCACCACGTAGAAGTTGGTAAAGGCAATAGGTAACTCCACTAATGCTGCTGCCAGGATCAAAAACCGGTGAAACCGAATGGTCACCGCTAATTGAAGCATACGAAGGAAGTAAAAAAGAGGATCCTATAAGGCGCTGCTGCGTGGTTGTAGTGGAAAGTCAATGAAAAATAGAAGGTATATAACAATTATTTATTTGAACAATAGGTGGCTACGCGTTTCAACACTGAACTAGTGTCTTCCTCAGGCCATTAAAAACATATACAGAGGGGTTCCTTATATACCTATAGATATTAGACAAACAAGAGTCAAAGGTGGGAGAGGTCAAGAAGTTAATTAGAACGTCATGATTAACAGCTGTATCAAAGGGCTAACTTAGAAAAAATCGTTAACACATAAATTAACACCTGCACAGGGGAAAGAAAAAAGAAAGAAGAAAAAAACGTGAATCACACCCGTATTCATTCAAAGAATAAATGAATGAATGAATACATAAATAAATATTGAATCCATCATACACAACATTGAAATAGTGTATAAACAAATGTACATATAAAAATATCATTAAAAACAAGGAATGCATTACAATAAATATTATAATGAATTGACAGAAAAATAAATATATATATATATATATATATATATATATATATATATATATATATATATATATGCGCGCATGTAGTTTAATACAATAAATGTTTTTTTGTGTGTCCCTAATATTAAAGCATTATTGTTAGATGATGTAAAAAATAATAAAGGAAATAGAATGTATAAAAATATATATTTTAAAAACCATCAGATGTATAAAACCGGTGTACAAAAACGCAAAGTGTCAATGGTAGCCAAATCAGCTTGACACGATTTTACAATACGATTTTACAATACATTCTATTTCCTTTATTATTTTTTACATCATCTAACAATAATGCTTTAATATTAGGGACACACAAAAAAACATTTATTGTATTAAACTACATTCGCGCATATATATATATATATATATATATATATATATATTTATTTTTCTGTCAATTCATTATAATATTTATTGTAATGCATTCCTTGTTTTTAATGATATTTTTATATGTACATTTGTTTATACACTATTTCAATGTTGTGTATGATGGATTCAACATTTATTTATGTATTCATTCATTCATTCATTTATTCTTTGAATGAATACGGGTGTGATTCCCGTTTTTTTCTTCTTTCTTTTTTCTTTCCCCTGTGCAGGTGTTAATTTATGTGTTAACGATTTTTTCTAAGTTAGCCCTTTGATACAGCTGTTAATCATGACGTTCTAATTAACTTCTTGACCTCTCCCACCTTTGACTCTTGTTTGTCTAATATCTATAGGTATATAAGGAACCCCTCTGTATATGTTTTTAATGGCCTGAGGAAGACACTAGTTCAGTGTTGAAACGCGTAGCCACCTATTGTTCAAATAAATAATTGTTATATACCTTCTATTTTTCATTGACTTTCCACTACAACCACGCAGCAGCGCCTTATAGGATCCTCTTTTTTACTTCCTTCGTACTATTCAACTGTGTGGCAGACTATCAGTGCACAGTGTGCAGTGCAGCGGCCATCACCCTCACACCGCTCAATTCATGGAAAAATAAAAAAGTTATGGCGTTTGGAAGGCGGGGAGTGAAAAACTAAAATGGAAAAGCAAAAAAGGATCAGTCCTGCAAAGGTTAATTAATTTCTATTAAAAAAATAAATTATTACCACATGTGGGGTATTGTCGTACTCGGGAGAGATTGCGTTACAAATTTATGTGGACTTTTTCTCCTTTATCGCTTGTGAAAATGAAAAAATTCAACATTTCAGTGGACAAAAATGTTTATATTAATTTTCACGGCCTAATTCTACTAAATTCTGCAAAAGACCTGTGTGGTATAAATGCTTACTAAACTCCTAGAAAAATTCCTTGAGGGCTCTAGTTTCCAAAATGGGGTCACTTTTGTGGTGTTTCCACTATTTTGTTCCCTCCAGGGGGTTGCAATCGCGACATGGCACTAAAAACCAATCCAGCAAAATCTGTGCTCCAAAATCCAAATGGCGCTCCCTCCCTTCTGAGCGCTGCCGTGGGTCCAAACAGCAGTTTATTACCACATATGGGGTATTTCCATAATCGGGAGAAGATGCTTTCCAAATGTTGGGGTGAATTTTCTTCTTTATTCCTTGTAAATATTAAAAATGTCTATGTTATTTCAGAAAAAAAGTAGATTTTCATTTTCACAGACTAACTTCAATAAATATAGCAAAATATCTGTGGGGTCAAAGTGCTAACTATACCCCTAGATAATTTCCTTGAGGGGTCTAGTTTCCAAAATGGGGTCACTTTTGGGGAGTTTCCACTGTTTTGACACCACAAGACCTCTTCAAACTCGACATGGTACCTAAAATATAATCTAAAAATAAGCAGGCCCCACTAGGTGTTCCTTTGCTTCTGAGGCCGGTGTTTCGGTCCATTACCGCACTAGGGCCACATGTGGGATATTCATAAAAACTGCAGGACCTGGGCAATAAATATTGAGTTGTATTTCTCTAGTAAAACCTTCTGTGTTACACAATTTTTTTTATTACAAATGAATTTCGACAAAAAAAAGAGAAATTTGTAAATTTCCCCTCTACTTTGCTTTATTTCCTGTGAAATGCCTAAAGGGTTAAAATACTTTCTGAATGCTGTTTTGAATACTTTGAGGGGTGCAGTTTTTAAAATGGGGTGATTTATTGGGGGTATTCTAATATATAAGGCCCTCAAAACCACTTCAGAACCGAACTGGCCCCTGTAAAAATAGCCTTTCGAAATTTTCCTGAAAATGTGAGAAATTGCCGCTAAAGTTCTAAGCCTTGTAACGTCCTAGAAAAATAAAAGGATGTTCAAAAAACTATGCAAATATAAAGTACACATATGGGAAATGGTAACTAGTGACTATTTTGTGTGGTATTACTATCGTTTTTACAAGCAGATTCATTTAAATTTAGAAAAATGCACATTTTTGCAAATTTTCTCTACATTTTGGTGTTTTTCACGAATAAATATTGAATTTATCGACCACATTTTTCCACTATCATAAAGTACAATATGTCACGAGAAAACAATCTCAGAATCGCTTGGATAGGTAAAAGCACTCCGGAGTTATTACCACATAAAGTAACACATGTCAGGTTTGAAAAAATCGGCTGTGCCACAAGGCCAAAACAGGCTGCGTCCTAAAGGGGTTAAATGAACCTGACACTCACCCAAGTGTCCATCAGCGTGGTCAGCTGTGTAAATAATAACATTCAGTATAACACGTTGCCTATGCAACCATCAAAGTCATGTGGTTTTCATAGTCATGTGGTTCTCAGAGAACACATGACCGCAACGTCATAGACAGTCATCATTATCACCAAGGTGACCCTGTTAAAGAAAACAGTGCGTGCGTGCAAATGAACAAAGAATCGCTCTGCTGATAGCTGATGACAACCTAATGTCGTATTATGGGTGAAAATGTAAATAGTTGAAAACACCTATTATTAATGTCAAGGCGTGCCTGCAAATAGATATACTACAAATAGGCTATGTGACACTACATTGACTACAAAATTCAAAACCAATAATCACAGGTTGTCAAACTACATATCTGGTAACCATAAGGTAAATGACATAGAAACTAAAAAAACGATAATACAATATAGCAAATAAGGCCATGATGAGAGTCTCAGGGATGGGTGAGCGACCACGGTCATAACTCAATTCAATCGATGTTTATCGATCTATAAAAAAGTAGAAAAATAGCTTTAGATACAAAAATATAGGCAATACAGATGATCCCTCAAACACAAAAATAGTGACAATGTGTTACCAATGTAAAAGCCAATAAAAAAATAAATACAAATTCGAGGTATTAATCGTGCATAAATATTGTCAAGAAAAATAACCTCACTACTACTGAAAGAACCAAGATCTAGAAATATTGAGTGGGATCCACCAGGTCTACAGAGCCAATGGAACCCTAGAACTTAGCTAAATGCTTTCAAGCCATATTCAAGTCCACTAGGTTGAAGAGTATTAAGCTTACTGATCCACTCAATCTCATGCCTTTTCAGCAGTTTTTCCCTATCTCCACCACGTCTTAATACAGGTATATTATCAACAATCCAGAATCTGAGTTGGTTGACCCTATGCGATAATTCACAAAAATGTCTAGGAAGGACTATCCAACAAATATGCTTTAGATGGGATCCTTCTAAATGTCGAGTACTTGCAGAAAGAGGTGGGATTGGCAGTCATGAAGCTCAATGAATGTGAACAAAAATTAGCTACTATCTTTGGACCTACTGAATTACAACATTATAAAGACCATGTTGCATTACAGATGGTCAAATTCCGTATGGACCAAGAAGAAGCCAAAAGACACAAATGGCCCCGTGACCAGGCAGATTATGCCTCTGGTCAGGTATATAACTGTCAGTATAATGAATCTAAAGGGGCGAGACCTAATACTGACGGGAATAGGAAGTTTGCTAAAAGCAAGAAATCAGCACGTTCAACCTCAAATATTGATGTTTTTAGATTCAAAGATGACAGGTGTGAATGTAAACGAGAAAGAAAATGGACAAGACGAGGCGGTAGATGACACCGTCGAAAATCTACATACAAGGAGTGGAAAGCCCTTAAGGAACATGGGAGTACTGAGGAAATGGAGTCGATGAATTCGTTAGTGGTGAATATTTCCTCTTATGCATTATCTTGTCTTTTTAGATAAATTGCTTAGCAATTAAGCCGTTTCAGCAAAATCCCATATCAAGTATACTGCAGACTTTCTTTCTAAAATACATGATTTGGTTATACCAGACGGGGCCTTTTTGGTCTCCTTTGACGTTATCTTTTTGTACACCTCTAACAGACATGATGGGGGTCTTCAGTGTGTCAAGAGAGCTCTGGACATCACGGATTATTCCTTGGAATGTAAAGAATTTGCCTTGGGTCTGTTAGAGGTCATCCTGAGGTGTAACTATTTTCTATTTGGAGATCAATTTTATGTTCAGCTATGTGGCACGGCCATGGGGTCAAATGTGGCCCCGACCTACGCGATTATATACATGGCCGATTTTGCGGAGCTTGTCTTCTATGTGTCCCACCACTTCTCTAATGTTTTGGGGTGGTGGCAATACATAGACGACATATTCCTCATATTCCTCATTTGGACCAGTTCATCTGAAACATTAGACGTCTTTTTTGAGTCTTTGAACTCGGCTGACCGTGACATCAAATTCACCATAGTGAAGCCTTGTGAGTCCATACAATTTTTGGACACTACAGTTTATATTAAACAGCACTGCCTGTTGACGGACCTTTTCATCAAGCCCACCGATCGTAACAACTTGCTTATGTATAATAGACAACATCCAAAGTATATGGTTAGATCTCTACCATATAGCCAGATGCTAAGAGTAAAGAGAATTTTCGATGACGAGTCGGTTTTGACTGATCGACTAAGTAATATGGGGCATACATTTCGAAAGAGGGGTTATCCCTATAAATTGATTGAAAAACAAATTGCTAGGGCTAGAGACTCAGATAGGTTCAGCAAGTAGGTAGTTGATCACTCTAAAGTGAGACGTATCCGATGTGTTACGACCTTCAATGAACAAAGTCCGCAAATTGCCCAGGTCATACCTAATTTTTACAACATCCCTTCATTTCATTTACCCCCTCTCTTTTCTTATGGGAGGTCTTTGAACCTCAAGGATAGATTAGTGAGCAATGACATTGGCCCTAAGGGTGGAGGTAGACAACCACATGAATTGACTGTTTGTAAGGGCTGTTATCCATGTCTAGCTTGTGCTAACTGTGGTTAATGTGTAAGGGGGATGTTTTGACTCACCCTACAACTGGTAAGATATATAAGATCCGTCATTATTTGACATGCAGGTCTGAATTTGTAATTTATGACTTGATGTGTCCTTGTCCTAGGGTCAGATTGAACACACATAAATCTACAATATATGCCAACAAATTCACCTTGGTGATAATGATGATTGTCTATGACGTTGCGGTCATATGTTCTCTGAGAACCACATGACTTTGATGGTTGCATAGGCAGCGTGTTATACTGAATGCTGTTTATTTACACAGCTGACCACGCTGATGCACGCTCTTCATTTAAATACTTAACACCTATTTTAAATACTTAATGATTACAGGTGATGTCCACAGTCTAGGGATATAATGTTTTTTGCACCTTTATCCACTTGTACCTTTGATCCGTTGTTCATTTGTTACTGGAACACTTTGAACTACTATTATGACAATGTTGTTTGTCTTAAACTATTTGACACTATGTACTTTATTTTGATCATTATGTTAATTTTTGTTGTAATCCCACCCACAAGGGTGTGCATAAAAGTCTATGCTTCACCTGTATATTGATACTTGACAAAGGCTGCATTGAGCAGCTGAAACATTGCACTGTTTACTGCACTGATGGGAGAATAAATCCACTTTTCTAACGACATCTGTTTGGAGTGCTGCCTGTCTTTTTCTACTTCTTTGTTGGACATTGTGGGATTTACAAGTCAGATCCCTGGAGGCTTCTTTTGTTCTGCTGTGCTGCCCACAGTCTCTTACTGTCCATATATGGACAGTGACTTCAGGTGTTTCCAATCGCTGGAGACCTCGAGCTGAGCATCAGCTGATGCTCTGGCCGGGCACTCCAGCATTGCTGCCAATGTCACTTGGGGACTCCAGTACTGCTGCCGACGTCACTGTCAATATACGCACAGTGATGTCGGCACCAGTGCTTGAGTCCCATTGCAGAGCATCACTGGATGCTCTGCTCCGGAACTCCAGTTATAGGAAACCCCGGAAGTCACAGACCAAGTGTCGGGAGCAGTGCTGGAGTCCTGAGCAAAGCGCTAGCTGATGCTATGCTCGGGTACTAGAGCAATAGGCAGTGTGACAGCCCCTTGCGGTCATGCCATTGATAACACTCCGACACGAATAGCACAAGAAGCAAGCCCTCAGTCACGTAGGGCCGTGTCGGTGCGTCATCAATATTAGAATAGCTCCAGGACTTCCGGGAACAGTTCTCTGGGATTGAACAGCACCATTTAGTACCAAATTTCTAATTAAAGTATATTAGTAAGTGACTTATTTTTACATAAAAATACGAATGCAAATAAATTTTTGGTCCCCAGATAACCCCTTTAACTGCCACGTGCGGATCTTCCAGCAGAACTGGCCACTAATCCCTCTCACTGTCAACTAGCTCCAACTGCCATTCTGAGGGGGGAGGGTCCACTATATGTAAGCTAAACTCCTCCGACTTTCTGGAAACTACCAGAATAATACCATATTGCACAACTTGATTGAAACATAACATCATAAAATACATTTACAACATATTGTCTCACAAGTAGTGTGAGGGACACTACATACGCTCAATCTTAATAAAGCCATCCTCGGCGTCCGCTTCTCTCGTGCAATTTAGTCAACATTTTAACAGAAGGGTAACAAGTGCATTTCAAGTACAACAGTAAAATAGTGCAAAAAGTTATTGAGGTATATGAGATTGTGCTATTGTTCAGCAAGAGGGGATAGAACAGGGAAAATGTCCAAAAATCTTTGGCATATGAACTCAGGTAAGGGGTAGATAGGCACATTAGCCCAAATGGGATGTCAACAAAGTCACAGTTCAGTTTTTTAGTGGGCTTACCCACTAAGGCACATCTTGTTACAGGGCTCTTTATAGCCCAACAGGGTTAAAGTTCACAAATGGCCATTGCAGCTTAACATTGAAGAGTTCAATCAGCATACCTGGCAGGCATCTGGCCTCTCATGGTCCTCTCAGATCTCAACAGATCCTCAGTGATGGGTGCTGGATCAGGGTCCCTGGATTATTCTGGATCGGCCAGATATTTAGATGACGAGACCACCTGGACTCCATTTAAATCAGAAACAACACTGGGAATGGAAACAGAGCTTGAAGAAGCAGTAGAGAGGGGACATGTCAGAGGTCAGCTCTTCTGCGGCTGTGGAGGTTCTTTAAGCTGCAGGAGGTTCCTTAAATGTGTGTGATTCTGTTGGCACCTCTTCCCTCAGGCAGAACTTGAGCCGGTTGCGGTGAACCATTTGGGGATCTCAGCCTTCACTTTCAATCTCATAGATATCTGTCTAAGGGTGCGGGATAGATTTCACAGTGTAGGGTTCCTTTTCCCATTTGTTGTCCAACTTGCCGTAACAGTGATTATTTTTCAGCCACACATGGTTACCAATCTGGAAAGGGGCTGCTCAAGGCATTTTGATCGTGATCAGCTTGTTGCTTTAAACAAGCATCTTCCATCCGACTTTGCACAATCACATTGGCTTCAACCAGGCAGCGCTTATGATCTCTCACCCAATCAGTCTTTGGCAGCGGATTAATAGTGTCAGGGACTTTGATGTCCTTGGTCAGATCTGATGGTAATTGGCCCTGATGGCCGAACAAGAGGTACTAATGGGCGTACCCCGTAGAACAGTGGATAGTGTTATTATACAGCTACACCAACTCAATCAGCCCTCTTCTGGGATGGAACATTCCTCATCATTTCAAAGAGAGTCTGATTAATCTTTTCACACAGTTCATTGCCTTGTGGATAATAGGCAGTGGTTCTCAGCCTCTTAAAGCCATAGAGGGAACACAACTCGTGGAACAATTGGGACTCAAATGCAGACCCACGATCAGTCAGGATCTTGTCGGGACAGCCGCAGTGGAGTACAAATATCTTTCTGAAGACTGCATCGGTGGTCTTGGCTGTCAAGTCTCTTACCAGCAAAGCTACCACAAGCTTTGTGTAATGGTCAATGATAGTCATGGCATGACTGTATCCTGAGCGACTTAGTTCCAGTTTGACAATGGTCCATGGCCACCAATTATAGACCCCTATGGCTGATGATAGAATGGAACGGGGCCTTTTGGTCTTGGTGCTCTCTTTTACTCTGAGCACAGATGGGGCATTCTCTGCACCATTTTTCAATGTCATTTCTCACCCAACCCAGTAAAACTGTTGGTGGATTGTAGCCTTTGTTTTTTGTACACCAAAATGTCCTGAGTTATAGCAGTAAGCCTCTAAGATGGTTCTGGCATTCTGCCTAGGCACGACAATCTGATGCAGGTGCTCGTCCAGGATATCCCAAGATGGGTGGTTAAATCAACAGCTGTTTTAAGTTCTGCAAGGCAGGTTCATGGGCTTCAGCCCATTCATTCGGGATTTTTTTCTTTAGGCCTTCATTTAGAATCTTCGATGCGTGGCAGGGGATATGCATCCTTGTGCGTGATGTTAATTTTGTGATAGTCCATGAAGAATTTGACTCTGCCTTCTTTATGAGGACTAAGGGTGCAGCCCATGGACTGTGGTTTTTCCTGGATTACATCTGCATCCTTCATGTCCTTGAGCATTTTCTTCATTGGCTTACACATAGCTGGTGGTATGAGACAGTGCCTCTCTTTGATGGGAGGATGGCATCCTCTTGGAACGTGGTGCAAGATGATGGTTGTCTTCCCAAAGTCCATGGGGTATTGGCTAAAAGCTTATTGACAATTCCCTCAATCTGTTCTTCTGGAGTAATATCATCTCCTACATGGATCTTAGCCCATCAGTGTCCTATGGTCTTCTCTGGTTTAGCCCGACTCTGTGTAACTTGCTGGGAAACTGTAGTCTCATGGCTCCAGACGTCTTGAAAGAAGACCTGTCAAAGGGTAGTGACTGAGCTGTACTTACTCTGTTCAACAGCTGTGTTACCAAGATTCAGAAGGTGAATGGGTATTCTTCCATCAGCCACAGTCACTAGGCTACTAGCTGCTAACAATGTTGGATGTCCTTCAAGAGGGAGAGCCTCCACTAGGGCTAGGTAATCTTGACCTTGCAGTCATGCTGTATCTCACCATAGATTCTGTCTCAGGTCCCAAGGTTATCGGTTGAGTGTCCATGATACGGGCCTGGCAGATCTCACGCTTTTCATTAGCAAATTTTAATTGGGCGATTAGAAGGTGAATGGCATGTTGGCTTGTGTCATGACTGTCTGCAGGAGCCACAAGAGACGTTCTGTGTAGGGAATCCAGCACTTCTTTGAAGCAGTTTCGTATAACATTCATGCCCAGTACCACTGGAGAAAAACCATCTTCCCTCTTGTTCATGACAATTACACCTTGCCACTGCAATTCAGTTCCTACCATCATGATCGTAGGCTCCCAGTAGCCTTGATGGGGTATTGACTGTCCATTACTGGCTACATTTAGGCAGGTATCTAAAGGTTGTATCAGCTACAGTAACGTAGCTAGTGGAGGGTGGTGGCCCAGGCCCACTGAGATGGTGGGGCCCACTGAGATGATAGGGGCCATCCGCTCCGCTAGCCCCTACTATGACCGGCACGGCCACGTTACAGTATTATTCAATCTAGCAGATGTGGCGCACGCTAGGCCTCTGATGCTGCCCGTCAGGAGCAGAAGAAGTCTGCTTGTGAGGAGAGGGTGAGCAAGCACTCCTCCCAGATGGATAAAGTTATATAGTTAGGGTTTATATACAGGGATAATGGCTGGTATATACAGGGATGATGGGGTTATAAACAGTGATGATGGCTGGTATATACAGGACTAATGGCTGGTATATACAGGGATGATGGGGGTTATATACAGGGATGATGGGAGTTATATACAGTGATGATGACTTGACCAGCATCCTTCATGTACAGTTAGGTCCAGATTTATTTCGACAGTAACACAAGTTTTGGCATTTTAGCTGTTTACCAAAACATATTGAATATACAGTTATATAATCAATATGGGCTTAACCACTTAGTGACCAGCCTATTTTAAACCTTGATGACCAAGCTATTTTTTCCATTTTTCCATCATCGCATTCAAAGAGCTATAACTTTTTTATTTTTGCGTCTACATAGTTGTATAAGGACTTGTTTTTTTGTGGGACAAGTTGTCTTTTTTAATAGCACCATTTTGGGGAACATCTAATTTTGTGATTACATTTTATTTACTTTTTTTGGGGCATAAGAGAAAAAAAACAAGCAATTTCGCCACTCTTTTTTAGCGTCTTTAATTTATGCCATGTACCGTGTGGTATAAATAACATAATAACTTTATTCAGCATGTTGTTACGATTGCGACAATACCAAATTTATATATTTTTTTTATGTTTTACTACTTTTACACAGTAAAAACAACTTTTTTTCAAAATTATGTGTTTTTGTGTCTCCATATTTGAAGAGCCATAACACTTTTATTTTTCAACCGATGCAACTGTATGAGGGCTTTTGTTTGCGGGATGACTTGTAGTTTCTATTGGTACCATTTTGGAGTAGATGCGACTTTTTGATCACATTTTCTTTAAGGCAGGATGAACAAAAAACAGCAATTCTGGCATTGTTTTTTATTTTGTTTTTTTACAGCGTTCACCGAGCGGGTTAAATAACATAATAGCTTTATAGTTGGGGTCGTTACAGATGCGGCGATACCAAATATGTGTAACCTTTTTACTTTTTTTTTTGTAATAAAGTATTTTGTAAGGGGAAAAAGTGTGTTTTTCATTTGTTTTTCACTTATTTATTTATTAATAACTTTATTAAACTTTTTTTTACTTTTTTACTAGTCCCACCAGGAGACTTAACTATGCAATCATCCGATCCCTTTTATAATACACTGCAATACTTCTGTATTGCTGTGTATTACTGCCTGTCCGTTTACAATGGACAGGCATCTGTTAGGCCATGCCAGAGGCCTAGCAGGCATCCTCTACAGGCAGACCTGGAGGCCTTTTTCAGGCCCCTGGCTGCCACAGAAGACACTGGTACCCTGCGATCTCATAGTAGGGTGCTGGTGGGGTGAGATAGGGTTCTCCCTCCTCATCTCTAAAACCACTTAGATGCGGCGCTATTGAGCCCGATCGAGCAGCACTGCCCCAGGTTCTCAGCTAGGGAGTTTTAACTGCTCCCGGCGACGCAGCTTTATTCTGATGCAGCGCCGTGAAAAGGTGTATGCATCAGAATAAAGCCTGTTAGTGGCCGCTGTGAAAAGGCATATTGGCGGTCACTAACGGGTTAAAGTTTTAATTTGAGGGTATTCACATCCTAATTTGAGGAAGGGTATAGGAATGACAGCTCTTTGATATCTAGCTGCCTCCTTTTCAAGGGACCAAAGGTAATTGGACAATTATCTCAAAAGTTATTTAATGGGCTGCATGGGCTATTCCCTCATTAATCCATCATCAATTAAGCAGGTAAAAGGTTTGGAGTGGATTCCAGGTTTGACATTTGCATTTGGAATCTGTTGCTCTGAACCCACAACATGAGCTCAAAGGAGCTCTAAATGCAAGTGAAACAGACCATCGTTAGGCTGAAAAAAAATGAAGAAAGCCATTAGAGAGATAGCACAAATGTTAGGAGTGGCCAAATCAACACTTTGGTACATTCTTGAAAAAAAAAAAAAAAGGTGCACTGGTGATCTCGTGAACTCCAAAAGGCCTGAACGTCCATGGAAGACAATGGTGGTGGATGATCGCAGAATATATTCCATGGTGAAGAAAAACCCCTTCACTGCATCTACCCAAGTGAAGAACACTCTCCTGGAAGTTGGTGTATCAGTATCTAAGTCTACCATAAAGAGAAGACTTCATGAGAGCAAATACAGAGGGTGCACCACAAGGTGCAAACCATTAATCAGCTCAAAAATAGAAAAGACCAGATTAGACTTTGCCAAACAACACGTAAAGAAGCCAGCCCAGTTCTAGAACAGCATTCTTTGGATAGATGAAACTAAGAACAACCTGTACCAGATTGATGAGAGGAAGAAAGTATGAAGAAGGCTTGGAACGGCTCATGATCCAAAGCACACCACATCCTCTGTAAAACATGATAGAGGCAGTGTGATGGCATGGGCATGCATGGCTGCCAAAGGCACTGGGTCATTAGTGTTTATTGATGATGTGACTGAAGACAGAAGCAGGCGGATGAATTCTGAAGTGTTCAGGGATATACTTTCTGCTCAAATTCAACCAAATGCAGCAAGGTTGATTGGACGTCGCTTCACAGTACAGATGGACAATGACCCAAAACATACTGCAAAAGCAACCCAGGAGTTTTTTAAGGCAAAGAAGTGGAATATTCTGCAATGACCAAGTCAATTACCAGATCTCAACCCGATCGAGCATGCATTTCACCTGTTTAAGACAAAACTTAAAGAGGCTCTGTCACCAGATTTTCAAATCCCTATCGCCTATTGCATGTGATCGGCGCTGCAATGTACAGGGTGGGCCATTTATATGGATACACCTAAATAAAATGGGAATGGTTGGTGATATTAACTTCCTGTTTGTGGCACATTAGTATATGGGAGGGGGGAAACTTTCAAGCTGGGTGTTGACCATGGTGGCCATTTTGAAGTCGGCCATTTTGTATCCAACTTTAGTTTTTTCAATGGGAAGAGGGTCATGTGACACATCAAACTTATCGAGAATTTCACAAGAAAAACAATGGTGTGCTTGGTTTTAATGTTACTTTATTCTTTCATGAGTTATTTGCAAGCCTCTCTTTGTTTACAGCCATTGACATGTCGCATTCCTGGATGAACAGTTTCCTGGAAAGTGGATTGGTCGTCGTGGGCCAGTTGAATGGCCCCCTAGGTCTCCCGATCTGACCCCCTTAGACTTTTATCTTTGGGGTCATCTGAAGGCAATTGTCTATGCTGTGAAGATACGAGATGTGCAGCAACTGAAACTACGGATACTGGAAGCCTATGCTAGCATTTCTTCTGCGGTGTTGCTATCAGTGTGTGAAGAGTGGGAGAAGAGGGTTGCATTGACAATCCAACACAATGGGCAGCACTTTGAACACATTTTATAAGTGGTCAGAAACTTGTAAATAACTAATGAAAGAATAAAGTAACGTTAAAACCAAGCACACCATTCTTTTTCTTGTGAAATTCACGATAAGTTTGATGTGTCACATGACCCTCTTCCCATTGAAAAAACTAAAGTTGGATACAAAATGGCCGACTTCAAAATGGCCGCCATGGTCAACACCCAGCTTGAAAAGTTTCCCCCCTCCCATATACTAATGTGCCACAAACAGTAAGTTAATATCACCAACCATTCCCATTTTATTTAGGTGTATCCATATAAATGGCCCACCCTGTAGATAACAGTAACGTTTTTGTTTTTTTAAAAACGTTCATTTTTGGCCAAGTTATGAGCTATTTTATATATATGCAAATGAGCTTTGAAATGGACAACTGGGCGTGTTTTTTTTCGTATGTCCAACTGGGCGTGTATTGTGTTTTTAACTGGGCGTGTTTACTTATTTTACTAACTGGGCGTTGTGAATAGAAGTGTATGATGGACAAGTTAGTGACCAATCCGCATCATGCCCTCCTCTCCATTCATTTACACAGCACAGTGTTCTTACTAGAACGATGTGCAGCCACATACACAAGTGTCCTGACAATGAATATACATTACCTCCAGCCTGGACGTCATGTGTATTCAGAATCCTGACACTTCTGAATCTTTTCTGTCAATGGTGACTGAAACGGAAGCTGTGCTGTCACTTTCACTTTCCGTTGCGGGGTTCACCCGACGGAAACCTCAGACGGAACCCCCGGAACGGAAGCGAACGGTGATGTGAACAGGCCCTAACACAAAAGTTTTGTATTTTTTTAAGCTGGTTCACAAAAAAAAATGTTTTCCAAATTCTACTGGACCAACTGCCTATTTAGAGACAGGCAGCAGCTCCAGGAGCGACATCATAAGGGTAGGAACACACTAGGCGGATACGCTGAGTAAAACTCCACAGCTTATCCGCCCCGGTAGCCGCAGGGAATTCTGCCAGCAAAACCGCACCAAATAGTGGCGCAAGTTTCGTGAGGCTTGTCCGCTGCGGGAATCCTGCAGGGAAAAAAAAGTTTAGACTTGCACCAGCCGTAGTCCTGGTGACGCATCTATCTCTTCTGAACGTAGCCCCGCCTCCTGGGATGACGCTGTAGACCATGTGACCACTGCAGCAGTCACATGGGATGAAACGTCATGACAGGAGGCCGTGCTGCGCTAAGAATAGAGGATCGCGTCGCAAGGACTACGGCCGGGGTATGTCTAAACTTTTTTATCAATTTAAAAAAGTACCTTTTTTTTTCTCATTTGTGATTTTTGCGGCAGAACCGCAGCATTTCCGCAACAGAGGAGCAGCGATTCTGCAGCATAAATTGACATGCTGCGGCTTAAAAAGCCATACTGCAGGTCAATTTTTTTTGCAGCGTGTGAATGACATTTGTTCAAATCTCATCCACTCTGCTGCGACTGTAATACGCTGCAGATTTTCCACAATAAAATGTGTTGCATAAAATCCTCAGTGTTCATGCCTAGTGTGTTCCTACCCTAAGGCCGAATTTACACAAGCGTGTGCATTTTGCGCGCGCACAAAACGTGGCATTTTGCGCATGCAAAAGGTCCATAACAGCTCCGTGTGTCAGCAACGTATGATGCACGGCTTGGTGATTTTCGCGCAGCCGCCATCATTATGACACTCTGTTTGTCTGTTTGTAGCACGTGGTGCATTTCTGTTTTCATTCATAGTTTTTACTGCTGCGGAAGTGCTTCCGTGTGCTGAAAGTGATTTTCACGCACCCATTGACTTCAATGGGTGCGTGATGCGCGAACAATGCACAAATATAGGACATGTCATGAGTTTTACGCAGCGGACACACGCTGCGTGAAAATCACTGACAGTCTGCACGGCCCCATAGAGTAACATAGGTCCGTGCGAGGCACGTGAAAATTACACGCGTTGCACGGATGTATTACACGTTCGTCTGAATAAGCCCTAAGAATAAGGCCCAGTTCACAGAGTTTTTGGACTTTGATATTGACTCGGACACTGCGTCAGAATCAGCACCAAAAAACTTCCAAAACCGCCTCCCATTGATTTAATCTGAAATCAATGGGAGCCAGTCGCGGAAAAAAGGAAAAGCAGCACGTCCTTTCTTGCCGCTGTTCCTCCTCTGACCTCCCATCTAAATCAAAGGGAGGCAGAAAATGCATTTTTCGCTGTGTTTTTTGTCTGCTGTCCTCAATCGCCGCGGGCAAAAAACGCAGCAAAAAAACGCGGCAAGATAGTGTGGGCAGGTCAAAATCTGCCTTAAAATTCTTTAAGGAATTTTGAGGCAGATTTTTTTCTGCCTGCAAAATACTCTGTGTGAACAGGGCCATACTTAAACAGCACTTTGAGACACTTTACTCACTGTGTCAGAAGAGCTGCTGCTGCCACTCCAGTCCTCGTCAGGCGATGTCTTCGGTCCAGACGTCCAGTCCTTCACCTCCAGCCAGGCTCTAGGTAAGTTGTGTCCATGTGTGTCCGCGGCTGCGCGCGTTACGTTCGCGGGTGCGCGCGCGCTGTCGCGGCTGCGAGCGCCCGGGCTGTCGCAGGCGCGCGCTTCTGGGCTTTCGCGGGTGCGCGCGTGGGCGGTCTAAAGTGCAGGGGCCCGTTTGTTTTCTACCAAAGGCAAGTCGTGGCAGTTGCCGGGTCCCCCTTTCAATTAGGTTTGGCCGGGCCCCTCACACCAGTACCCCTAATACCCCCCTGATGGCGGCCCTGTATACCAGCCATCATCCCTTTATATACCAGCAATTATACCTGTATATGATCACCATCATCCCTGTCTTGGGGTTCCGCCACACCTTTCTATCACGGGAACCCATCAACGGAAACCAAACTGATAGCTTTCTGTTTGCATTACCATTGATTTCAATGGTAACGCTTCCGTTGCGAATGGTTTCCGTTTGTCTCCATTCCCTAAGGTTTCCGCTTTTTTGGCATAGCTTAGTCGACTATGCTATTGATTTCGCCCAAAAAATGGAAACCTTACGGAACGGAGACAAACGGAAACCATTAGCAATGGAAGCGTTACCATTGAAATCAATGGTAATGCAAACGGCAAGCTATGGTTTCCGTTTGGTTTCCGTTCATGGATCCCGATGGAAACGTCTGACAGAAACCATGTGCGGGAGCCGACGATGATGTTAACGAGACCTTAGATGTGATCGGTAACAGCTCGATCCTGCGTGTTACATGCATTGGGGGGCCCACTGGGTTGAAGCCCACTCAGATATGTTTTGCCCCCCCCCCCCCTGTGCTAAACCCCTAGCTATGCCTCTGATCAGCTGATCTAAGTACCAATGCTTATCATAGCAATGTCTCTGAAGAGTAATTACTTGAGAGCCAGTGTACAAAAAGACTGAAAATTTAATTCCATTAAAATGAATAGTGATGACTGGAAACTGTCCAATGTACTTCCGAATCCATTCTGATGATGTTGGAGTGAGACCTATTTTTCTTCCTCCCGAGGGGCGGTCCTTGGCCTCAGGGGATAGTCGTTTACAGGAGGTCACTTCTTCCACACTTGCGCCAAATGGCCTTTACTGCTATGTCAAATCGGTCAGAAGGGCGCATTACCTGATTCCGGTAACTTCCACCTCCAGACCTGTCACTGAATCTGTTGCTTGGGTACTGGCGTTCTGCGTCTGGATAGCATTCCCGCTCCTTCAACAAACTGCTCCCTTAATGCTTTGTCAGCTAATGTGGGGTCCGGGGGTTCCACTTTCATAATTGACGATTGGACCTCCTGTAATGATAAGGCAAAGTCTCTTCATGACTCAGCGGGCTACTGCTTCTTACCAGAGAATCTCATCTTGAGTTCTGCTACAGTCCTTACTTCAAATGTAGCACGCAGCCGGTCTATGATTTGCTCTGCTGTTTTCTTTTCTGTGCGGGGCAAGAATTTCACTTCTCTTGCCCTCTAGTTATCTGATTAGTATCTCAACCTTCTGGTCGACTGAATATTTGCGGCTGAAGCATGGAGAGGATCTTTTCTCTGAATTCCCTTAAAATGTGGACTTCACCTTTATTGCGGAGGAGCCAAAGTGCTCCAAAATAATAAGGCATGGTAAGCGTCATCACTGGTGTGGGTGAGGGTGATGCGCTGCAGCTATGGGAGCCATTACTCTGTCATCATACATGACCTATTCTCTGTTCTGTAGTTGTTCCTAGCAACAGGGCATGAAAATAAAGAGAAAGAGCACGGCGCCACATCGTGTAAGTAAGCCCAGGAATAGCAGTCAGTAAATTCAAGTGAATGCTCACCACAGGACAGTAGATTATTCGCGTTGAAATTGCTGTTGGAGAGAGTGCTGCTGCCGAGATCCCAGCCGGTGAGGCCAGCTGGCCACCGCAAAAGAGACAATAATTGTTGAAGGAAAAAAAGGGGGACCAAAGCCGGCGCTGCTACTCAATGAAGGAACGAATGATGATTAATGAAAATGATGTTTTATTGTAAACCAGGCTACGCGTTTCAATGCAGCACTGGCATCTTCATCAGGCCATAAGAAAAACTATCCAGATGTAAATTTTTCTTTGTGACGCTGCAATTAATTCACACAGCACAAAGTCACTCAATTCATTATAATCTGCACACTCTTGACTGCTATTTACTTATAGGCTAGGTACACCTTTGACATAGTTTTTTTGTTTTGTTTTTTAACAAAAATGTTTATCAGTGTGTTTGGTGCAACTTTCTAAATCGTTTTTATTACATTTTTTTTCCTTTTTGAGATAGATGTAGCCATCTTTATCTTGACTTTTATCGCATTAAATACACAGCATCAAGAAACTTTAACTTGACTTTTTTTAATAGCTTTTTAATGGCTTTTGTTGTGGGATCTCAAGCTTCAGCAGGTTATCAGAGTGAAGATAAAGATGGCTACATCTGTACAGCTGCTTTTTATTCTGTATACAGAGCAGCTATATCGTGCGCTAAGACCTGAATCCGTAAGGTCCCCAGGACAGTTGGGTTCAGTGACAGCGGGTCCTGTGTGTCTCTGACACGCAGGATCCACCTGTAATCGATCCCGTCTAAGTTATGTACTTAGATGTGATCTATTACAGCCCTGCGGACCTGACAGATACAGGTTTCAGAGCTAGATACAGCCGCTCTGTATAGAGTATACAAAGCAGCTGTATCTCAAAAAGTTAAAATAATTTTTCATAAACAGTATTTTGAAAAAAAAAAATATATATATATATATATTTCAAAGGTGTAATTAGACTTTAACCCCTTAATGACCGGGCCATTTTGCACGTTAATGACCAAGGATTATTTTTTGTGTTTTCACGGTCGCATTCCAAGAGTCGTAACTGTTTTTGTATTCCGTCTATATAGCCGTATAAGGGCTTGTTTTTTGCGGGACGAGTTGTATTTTGTAATTGCACCATTTTTAGATGCATATAACATATTGATTAACTTTTATTAACTTTATTTTAGGAGAGAATTGAAAATAAGCAGCTATTCCAGCATTGATTTTCACGTTATAAATTTACGCCGTTTACTATGCAGCGTAAATAACATGTTAACTTTATTCTATGGGTCGGCACGATTACGGGGATACCAAATATGTAGAGGTTTTATATGTTTTCCTACGTTTGCACAATAAAAACCCTTTTAGAAAAAAATTACTTGTTTTTGCATCGCCGCATTCCAAGAGCCGTAAAGTTTTTATTTTTCCGTCGATGTGGCCGTATGTGGGCTTGATTTTTGCAGGCCAATGTGTAGTTTTCATTAGTACTATTTTGGGGTATATAGGACTTATAGATTAACTTTTATTTTATTTTTTATGGGGGGAATGGGAGAAAAGAGAGAATGTTGCCGTTGTTTTTTGCGTTTTCTTTGGACGCCGTTCATCCGGCGGTTTAATTAATGTGTTCATTTTATTGGTCAAGTTGTTAGGATCGCGGGGATACCATATATGTGTA
Organism: Rhinoderma darwinii; assembly: GCF_050947455.1. Taxonomy (NCBI): domain Eukaryota; kingdom Metazoa; phylum Chordata; class Amphibia; order Anura; family Rhinodermatidae; genus Rhinoderma; species Rhinoderma darwinii. The sequence goes on from NC_134689.1 coordinate 98,530,986, forward strand.
TGTGTGATTTGTTTTGACAGTTTTACTAAATAAAACCACTTTTTGGTCCAAAAAAGTAGTTTTATTTGACTTTGACTGTAATTGTTTTTTGTTTTTTTTCACCAACTTTATTTAACTGATTGTCATTTTTTTTTAAAGTCCCATCAGGACACTTCACTATGCGATGTGCCGATCGCATATATAATGCTTTGGTATACTTAGAATACCAAAGCATTATTGCCTGTCAGTGTAAAACTGACAGGCAACCTATTAGGTCATGCCTCTGGCATCGCCTAACAGGCAGATGCTGAAGGCAGACCTGGGGGTCTTTGTTAGACCCCCGGCTGTCATGGAAGCCCGACGGCGACCCGCGATTTGTTTGCGGGGGCGCCGATGGGGTGACAGAGGGAGCTCCCTCCCTCTGTCAAACACATTAAATGCCGCTGTCACTATTGACAGCGGCATTTATTGGGTTAAACTGCCGGAATCGGCACGCGCTTCGATTCCGGAAGTTGCAGCAGGAGCCAGGCTCTGTATAACAGCCGTGCTCCTGCCGCTGATCGCGTGGGTACAGTCTCAGTACCCGCGCCATCACAGGACGGATATATCCGTCCTCCTGCGCGAACTAGCAGCTGCTGAGGACGGATATATCCGTCCTTCGGCGTTAAGGAGTTAAGGCACAGAGGTGATTATCCTGTTTGTGATGCCAAAATGTAGCATGCGAGCGGGAGACCCGAGAAGGGATGGGAAAGGCGTAGACCCACAAAATGGCGTCCGGCTGGGCTCTCAGTGTGGGTCGCAGTGGCTAACAGGCATTCCCACTCTCTCAGGACTTGCTCACAGCTAGTAATGAGGGGTTTTGCACGGGTTAATGAGGATGTCAGTCTCTGAACCCCTCGGCACAATCTCTGTGTCTACTCCGTTCCAGTTGGTGTTTGGGGTGTCCTTGTTGTTAGGTGCACAAAGGAAGACAGGAGGCTGTGGTGCCATTTAAACAGCAGACTTTACTTAGTTGCAAAATGTCAATTACAAGTCCACACAAAGTGGAGATACAAAAGGTCTTGTGATAAAGTCAATCTATAACACAGCGAAGTGCAAGTATGGAATTTTTCACGCTATAGTAGTCTACTTTGCTGCTACCCATGGTGGATCCAGGAATATATGCTGTATAGGGCTTTTCTAACCCAAATCAGTACCTCTTTATCCTGTCAGTCTCTCTGGCTCTGTTTCCAATTCCTGGGATTATTCAGTTTCAGAGATTTTGTAGTCAATGGCCCTTAGGGTATGTTCACATGGCAGCGTCCATTACGGCTGAAATCACGGAGCTGTTATCAGGAGAAAACAGCTCCTGAATTTCAGACGTAATGGCATGTTGCCGACGTTTTTCGATGCGTCCATTACGGACGTAATTGGAGCTGTTTTTCTATGGAGTCAATGGAAAACGGCTCCAATTACGTCCCAAGAAGTGACAGGCACTTCTTTGACGCGGGCGTCTTTTTTACGTAAAAAAAATGACCGTCGGCACAGAACATCGTAAAGCCCATTCAAATGAATGGGCAGATGTTTGCAGGCGCATTGGAGCCGTATTTTCGGACGTAATTCGAGGTTAAAACGCCCGAATTACGTCCGTAAATAGGGTGTGTGAACCCAGCCTTACAATGTGATCTCTTTCTCTTTCCTGCTTTATCTCCTCTGCGAGCTCCTCTAGCCAGTCTTCAGGGCTTAACTGCCATGTGCTGATCTTCCAGCAGAACTGCCCACTACTCGCTCCAACTGTTAACTAGCTCCAACTGACGCTTTGTGTGGGGAGGGTCCACTATATATAAACTAAACTCTTCCCACTTTCTGGAAGCTACCAGGAAAATACCCTTTTGCACCACTTGATTGAAATATAACATCATAAAATGCATTTGCAACATATTGTCTCACGAGTAGTGTCTTGAGGAACTCTACATATGCACCCCACACATCTGTAATGTTTAATTATGCTGAAATAAAACATTGTTAGGCTTTATTCATACGAACGAGAATTACGCCGTGCAACGCGCAGGATTTTCAGCGTGTCGCACGGACCTATATTAGTCTATGGGGCCGTGCAGACATGTGCATGATTTTTACTCAGAGTGAGTCCGCTGAGAAAAAGTCACGACATGTCTGTTCTTTGGGCGTTTTGCGCGAATCACGCACCCATTGAAGTCACTTCCGTGCGAACTGCGTGATTCGCGCAACAGCAGTGAAAAGGATGAATGAAAACAGAAAAGCACCACGTGCTTTTCTGTTTACAAACATCCAAATAGAGTGTCATAATGATGGCGGCTGCGCGAAAAGCACGCAGCCGCGCATCAAATGCTGCAGCCACACGGAGCTGTTAAGTGGCTTTTGCGCAAAAACGCCACGCTCGTGTGTATACAGCCTTAGCGTAGGGAAGGCAGTATGGGTGGCACAAAGTCAGCATAGGAAACTTTGCACTTTGTGTTTTTTTTTTTAAATATATGGATGTAGTAATCTTTATCTTGACTGATAACTTGCTGCAGCGTGATATCACACAACAAAAGCTATTGGAAAGCCATTAAAAAAGTCAAGATAAAGGATCTTGTCACTGTGTATTTAATGCGTTAAAAGTCAAGATAAAGACAGCTACATCTGTATCTATCATCTATCTATCTATCTATCTATCTATCTATCTATCTATCTATCTATCTATCTATCTATCTATCTATCTATCTATCTATCTATCATCTATCTATCTATCTATCTATCTAGCGATCTATCTCATATCTCTCTATCTATCTATCTATCTATCTATCTATCTATCTATCTATCTATCTATCTATCTATCTATCTATCTATCTATCTATCTATCTATCTATCTATCTATCTATCTATCTCATATCTATCTATCTATCTATCTATCTATCTATCTATCTATCTATCTATCTATCTATCGTTTTTATTAACCCTTTAATGACCATTGATTTTTGAATTTTGTTTTTACGGCAATCACATTGCAGTAAAAATTACGTGTTAGCTTTATTCTGTGGGTCAATACAATTCCTGTGATACCAAATTTATATACCGTATTTATCGGACTATAAGACACAGTTTTTACCAAGAATAAATCTTGCTAAAAAGTACCTGCATCTTATAGTAGGCGATGGCGCTGTTCCTGGCTGTTTAACTAGTTAAAAAAAAATCGTATGTACCAAAAAATGGCTCTCCAAATGTAGTGAAACAGAACAAATTATTTTTTTTAACAAATTGTTTTTGCTTTATAAAAGTAGTAAAAAATAAAAAAAAAAGCCAATTTTTTGTTGTCTAAAACCTGGGTGTGTCTTATAGTCAGGTGCGTCTTATTGTCCAAAAACTACGGTAGTTATTTTTTTATTTTACTATTTTTACAAAATGAAATATTTTGTTAAAAAAAAAAAAAAATTGTGTCGCGATTTCTGAGATCTATAACTCATATTTTTATGTAGATTGAACTGTGTGTGGGCTTATTTTTTTACGGGGCGAGCTGTAGTTTTTATTGATACAATTTTGAGGTAAACATACGAATCTTTGATTTGCTTTTTCTTAAATTTTTTTGTGGGAGAAGAGGTGACCAAAAAAGCATTTCTTGCATTTCGTTTTTTTTTTCCACTGCGTTCATTGTGCGGGTTACATAATGTTATGTTGTAATAGTTCAGACTTTTACAGACACAACATCATTTTTGGGGGAAAATGGGAATTTTTTTTTTTAACTTTCACTATATATATATTTTTTTATATAAAAAAACTTTATTTAAAGATGCTCTGTCACCAGATTTTGCAGCCCCTATCTGCTATTGCAGCAGATAGGCGCTGCAATGTAGATTACAGTAACGTTTTTATTTTTAAAAAACGAGCATTTTTGGCCAAGTTATGGCCATTTTTGTATTTATGCAAATGAGGCTTGCAAAAGTACAACTGGGCGTGTTGAAAAGTAAAAGTACAACTGGGCGTGTATTATGTGCGTACATCGGGGCGTGTTTACTACTTTTACTAGCTGGGCGTTCTGATGAGAAGTATCATCCACTTCTCTTCAGAACGCCCAGCTTCTGCCAGATCACGCTGTGACGTCACTCACAGGTCCTGCATCGTGTCAGACGAGCGAGGACACCGGCACCAGAGGCTTCAGTTGATTCTGCAGCAGCATCGGTGTTTGCAGGTAAGTCGATGTATCTACTTACCTGCAAACGCTGATGCTGCTGCAGAATCAACTGTAGCCTCTGGTGCCGGTGTCCTCGCCCTCGCTCGTCTGACACGATGCAGGACCTGTGAGTGACGACACAGCGTGATCTCACGAGAACACGGCTGTGTCTGCACTGCCAGAAGCTGGGCGTTCTGAAGAGAAGTGGATGATACTTCTCTTCAGAGCGCCCAGCTAGTAAAAGTATTAAAAACGCCCCGATGTACGCACATAATACACGCCCACTTGGACTTTTACTTTAAACACACCCACTTGGACTTTTGCAAGCCTCATTTGCATAACTACAAAAATGGTCATAACTTGACCAAAAATGCTCGTTTTTTAAAAATAAAAACGTTACTGTAATCTACATTGCAGCGCCTATCTGCTGCAATAGCAGATAGGGGCTGCAAAATCTGGTGACAGAGCCTCTTTAACTGTTTTTTGTTTTTTTCATTAGTCCCCTTAGAGGACTTGTACCAGCAATCATTGGATCGCTTGCGCAATATACTGCAGTACCTATGCATCGCAGTATATCAGCTCAAATAAAGCACCAAGCTGGCATGACGACCATAAGCACACCGTGTTCGCCTCACCGGGGGCGATGGGCTGCCCCCTCTTTCAACACTTTAGATGCCACGGTTTCTATTGACTGCTAAGAGGTTAAGCAGCTGGGATGGTAGTAATCTGCAATCCCAGCAGTTAGAGCAAGGTGTCAGCTGTAATATACAGCTGACACCGGCAGTGTATGGAGTCGGCTCAGCCCATGAACCTGCTCCATACAACCAAGGCTGGTATTAGACAAAATGTGGCTCTGGGCAAGGTTAAAAGTGGGGCCCTAAATGCTGAATTAGGGCCTGTTCACATCTGCGTCGGGGTTGCATTGATAGCTTCTGTCAGACCTTTCCACCAGGGGAACCCATGAACGCATACCAGACGGAAACCATAGGTTCCGTTTGCATTACCATTGTTTTCAATGGTAATGTTTTCTTTGCAAATGGTTTCGGTTTGTCTCCGTTCCGTAAGGTTTCTGTTTTTTTTTGCAGAAACAATAGTGCAGTCGACTGCGCTATTAATTCCGTCCAGAAAACGAAAACCTTACAGAATGAAGACAAACGGAAACCATTTGCAACAGAAACATAACCATTCAAATCGATGGTAATGCAAATGGAAGCTATGGTTTCCGTTTGATTTGCGATCATGGGTTCCCCTGATGGAAAGGTCTGACGGAAACCATCAATGGAACCCCGACGCAGATGTGAGCACACCCTTACTGTATCAATAATGCAGTCAATTCAGAATGCGATGTGCAGAGAACTGATTTCTAGCGCGTACAGGAGTGTTGCAAGTCCCAAAGCATATGTCCCCTCTCTCACACAAAAAATTATCTATATACATATACAGTTATTAAATCATACCACTATTGAGGGACTACTAAGGACAGAAGCTGTCAAACCAACATGATTTGTTTTTATGAAGAGGTGAGCAGAAGCCTAGACAGAGGGGCCGCTGTGGATATAGTGTTTTTGGACTTTGCAAAGGCATTTGACACTGTCCCCCATAGACGTCTAATGGGTAAATTAAGGACTATAGGTTTAGAAAGTATAGTTTGTAATTGGATTGAGAATTGGCTCAAGGACCGTATCCAGAGAGTTGTGGTCAATGATTCCTACTCTGAATGGTCACCGATTATAAGTGGTGTACCCCAGGGTTCAGTGCTGGGACCACTATTATTCAACTTATTTATTAATGATATAGAGGATGGGATTAATAGCTCTATTTCTATTTTTGCAGAATGACACCAAGCTATGTAATATAGTTCAGACTATGGAAGATGTTTGTGAATTGCAAGCGGATTTAAACAAACTGAGTGTTTGGGCGTCCACTTGGCAAATTACGTTTAATGTAGATAAATATAAAATTATGCACCTGGGTACGAACAACCTGCATGCATCATATGTCCTAGGGGGAGCTACATTGGGGGAGTCACTTGTTGAGAAGGATCTAGGTGTACTTGTAAATCATAAACTAAATAACAGCATGCAATGTCAATCAGCTGCTTCAAAGGCCAGCAAGATATTGTCGTGTATTAAAAGAGGCATGGACTCACGGGACAGGGATGTAATATTACCACTTTACAAAGCATTAGTGAGGCCTCATCTAGAATATGCAGTCCAGTTCTGGGCTCCAGTTCATAGAAAGGATGCCCTGGAGTTAGAAAAAAATACAAAGAGCCACAAAGCTAATAAGGGGCATGGAGAATCTAAGTTATGAGGAAAGATTAAAAGAACTAAACCTATTTAGCCTTGAAAAAAGACGACTAAGGGGGACATGATTAACTTATATAAATATATGAATGGCACATACAAAAAATATGGTGAAATCCTGTTCCATGTAAAACCCCTCATAAAAAAAGGGGGCACTCCCTCCGTCTGGAAAAAGAAAGGTTCAACCTGCAGAGGCGACAAGCCTTCTTTACTGTGAGAATGGTGCATTTATGGAATAGTCTACCGCAGGAGCTGGTCACAGCAGGGACAGTAGATGGCTTTAAAAAAGGCTTAGATAATTTCCTAGAACAAAAAAATATTAGCTCCTATGTGTAGAAATCTTTTACTTCCCCTTTCCCATCCCTTGGTTGAACTTGATGGACATGTTTCTTTTTTCAACCGTACAAACTATGTAACTATGTTTCCAGCCTTGGAGCGTCCGTGCCGTGAAGTAATACGATGAATCCAAGCCTGTTCCAGTCCACACCAGGAGGGCATCTCTTTCTAAGTTCCATGTGCCGGAGAAGACAACACTGTACAAGGGCTTCTCTGCAAAGCATTACGCCTTTAATAGTTCCGCCAGCGTGCGCACTTTCCGGCTATCAAGTTGAGATCCATTTCGCTGTACGTTCCACATGGGGGTATCGTGCCAGCGCCAAACCGTGAGTAAAAGCCTCTTAAGAAATCATCCACAGTGAGCCAAGATGTGAATGCCCTACCCTCGGTAGATTCCATAATACTAGACTGTGTCTGTCGGCCATAGCACCGAGAGTTCTTCTCATCATCCTAGCCACTATTCAAGCTAGAGATAATTATACCATTTCAGGGAACTGTGACCAAGTATATTACACCTCTATGCAAGTCTGTGTACTATTACTCTTTTCCTGCAAAGGACTGTATTCTATATGTCATTAATCTGCACAGACCTCATCAGTAAAGTTAACCATCTTGTTACCCCGTTGCAACCGAGTTGGTGTCTATTTACTGCAGACTTGCACTTTGTCAAAAGCTGTGTGGGTTCAGAGGTAGAGACTCAGGGTTGGCCTCGCCACCCGTGACATAAACGTGATATCTGCAGAACCACAAGTCCCAGCCAGCCCTGCTGCAACTCATTCACCATCTAGTCTCCCTCTGCTCACCGCATATAGTGCTACACAGCCCCCCCATTTTATGTAGTGCTACACAGCCCCCCCAGTTGTATATAGTGCTACTCAGCCCCCCCTCCCTTGTATAGAGTGCTACACAGCCCCCCTCCCTTGTATATAGTGCTACACAGCCCCCCTCTCTTGTATATAGTGCTACATAGCCACCAAAAAAAGTTACGAAATTTGTACTTGCCCCATTCCATAGACTGACGGAGCGATGAACAGCCTCCTGGCTTGACGCGTGTGATGCAGTGACGTCATCACGCCGGCCTGCGCAGGGATTCTTCCCAGCACTTTATAGGATGCAAGCTATAGTATTCATTTGTATCTGCGTCCTGACTATGCAGATACAAGTGAATGTGGCTGTCGCTAGCTCCGGGGCCCATAAATGTTATGTGCGAGGCGGCGCGGGCCCCATAGCAGCTTCAGGCAGGCCTGGGGCCCTAAGAGGAAGGGGGCCCTGGGCAATTGCCCAGTTTGCCCCTGATGCCAGCCCTGCATACAACCCCCCTCCACCCTTGACGTACATGTTCCATGGGTGGTCGTAAAGGGGTTAAAGTAATCATTGGTTTTTCAAAACTGTGGCCACTAAACAGACCGGAGGAAATAGAAAACAGCACAGAAAACTCTGTAAGAGTGGGAGCACAAAGTTTATTGTATACATGTAATGACGGTGTAGGGAGACAGACAGATGAGCCCTAATCTACCCGCCATTCAGTCCCTGCCTACTTGCACGGCCTGTCCTAGGCGACGGCGTACGACTGGGCGACGGTCCCTACGCTAAATATGTGCACGACAGACAAACAGACAAGGGTACATAGAAGCCAAGGGAAATGGGGAAGTTGCCCACGGCAACACCTTGAGCAACAAGAGCAGTGAACAAGCCGAGTCAAACCAGGAGTGCACGAGGTACCAAACGCAGAGCAGGAGAGTAGTCAGCAAAGCCAGGGTCAACATGAAGCAGAGGCCAACAGTACAAGCAGCAGCAGAGCCAGGAAACAGGCAGAATCACAGACAGAGGGCGGGAGCTAGCTCCGTCTGGCCAGGCTGTGATAGGCTCTCCCACTTCTCAGCCTCCCAGCCCGAGTGGTAGATGATCGAGTCACTCTATCAGACTTAGGAGCAGGTGCAGACTGATTAACCACGGGCGTCGACACAGAAGCTGTGTCTGGCAGATCCTTTACAATACACAGCAATAAGGAAAATATATTATATTTATAGCCCAGGAATTACGACCCAAGTCAGAAGATATGAAAGTGGTGTAAATAGTAGCCGTAAGGACCTGGGTGGGGAAGGAAAGGGGGGTTGTAAGGTTTCAGATTTAGTCCCATGGGCAGTAGATTGGCTAAGGATGGGGAGGACTATTTGAACCTGTGCTCCTTAAAATTGTGGTGATGAGTATAATCATGTGCTGTAATGAGCTTATAATGCTATACAGTGTCCAGCAGAGGTAAGTATATGGGACATGACCCACCAAAGATTCAGAGGGAAACTGGTAATACCTATATTAAGTAGGTCTTATTCAGGAATAGGTAGTAAGTTGCATTTGGTGTAAGTGGAAAAGAGAGCAATAACTTATTTCCACAGGGGAAATATTATAGGATATCATAAACAAACATGATATAGGGAGCCTGTAACATTTCCAGCATTGTTTAGAGTATCTAGGAATGACATGTGACAACCTGTCTGCGTTCAAGTACTAGGGTAATTGGGCTTACCTGATTTGTTTTGTATGGTTAATACAGTTAGAGCGTCAAGTACACCCGAGCATCGCCAGACGCCACTTCTCCGGTGTGAAAAAAACCTGTAAATCAGATTCTTATTCAACATGTATGGAAGATTCAGAGATCTAAAGTTCTTGCAAATTCCTATCTGTAAACCTGTAAAAAACAAATGTAGAAGGGGCGGTCAGTAGAGTAATATTGTCAGATGGAATGATCTTTTTACCATCGGTAATACTATGAACTAATCTGGTATAGTTGTACAATTAATAGGCACAACGCTACTGAGAGTATCGGTCGGCACAGACCTCTGAGCTTGCTACTGCACCTCCTTGGAGATCCTTCCAATTATTTTTTGGAACTGGGGACAACGATAGACAAGGGTAATATTTCGCAGAGATCCTTTTTTCTCCTAGGTGATGGGCACTGCTGGTTCTGTTTTAGGATGTCGACCACAGAAAGTTGATACCAGTGCAGATGGATGAAGATATAAAATCCTCTTATTTCTATGTGTTTATGTGAAGAAATAAAAAGAAGATTTTATATCTTCATCCTTATGTCTGGTATCGATTATGTAATGTTTGGATCCCAAGTTAGAGCCAGCAGCACCATACACCTAGGAGGAAAAAAGGATTTCCATGAAATAATTACTTTTGTAAAATCTTTAAACCTATAAAATGGTTCTGGGTTCAGATCATCTAAATTGAATTCATTTTGTTTCATTAAAGGAAATGTATCATCAGAAAATGACATATTATTTAAATTAGGTCTGTTTTATAAACATATTTTAAAAAAACAACAACAATGCTGCTGTTTTTGTTTTGTTTTTTTTACCATCCACATAACAAAATCTTTAAATATTCCAGTTTTCACACTGGCCACTAGAGTCACACCAGGTTTGCACTTCCTGTTTTATGTAATTCACCTGGCAGCCTTGCCGTATAAATTGAGACAGAATGAGTCGAGTCATCTCATTATCATTAGAGGGTGGCCTACTTAATACGTGTTTCTCCAATTTGATGGCCACAGTGAAGTTAATAGCTACAACAATTTAAAAAAAAGAACATACACATTATTTTTCTACCTAAAGAAAGTAAAATGAAATACGTGAGACATTGCCTTTATGAATGTAAGTCTTTTACTACAATATATCGTAAATAATTATTAAAACTTTATTAGACAATATTAAAGCTCTAACGCCTCAATTGTCTCTCAACAATTGAACTATTAATGAAAGGGTATGGAAACCATGAAAATATTGTTGTGTCTTGAGAAGCAGAGTATACCATTAGTCTATTGGGCTCATGAATCAATTGTTTTTTATTAATAAATATTTTACATTAGGTGAAACTATCTATCCTTGTCTCTTTAAACAAAATGAATCTTATTAAGCAACAAAATGTGATGGTACATAAAACTGGCACATATTTTGAATGCCATATATAGACCATTTTCAAAGTCATATTAATACATGAACCTTATATCTTGTCTTCCTGATGTAACATTCCCCTCGTTTATCAAAACTGCCTCACAGAAAAACTGAGAAAAAAAGGAGAAAGAAAACTGTTCTCCTTTAAACTAGGGGCAGGTAATAGAATGCCACTCACCTATTGCGGTTGTTTGGGTATAGGCACAATAGTATAGATATAGGCATTAATGAAATAACTCCTACCGGCTGCCTCCCTCTGCTACCCTTCTTCTAGCCCTCTGGATAGTTCTCCATTCAAGGGGAAAAGAACATTGTGTATGGATTGCAAAAATGCAGTTCAGGGATCTAGCGCCAGGTACATCAGTCTTCATATTGATTCTAAAGCTTTATTAGGATTACGCATTTCAAGTCATGCCAGTCCCTTTATCAGATCATGTATCACAATATAAAATATGGTGTTTAAATGCAAAAAAAACAGGAACAATGGTTGATAGGTGTGAGGTGGGACATCACAATTCGTCCATTTAAAAATATATACAAACGGTAGGGTTGCATGTATGCTAAAAGAATACATAATTCTATAGTTAAAAAGTTATTCATAACAAAATACACAGTCGAGTCACATTAATATGACCACCTCCTACATTCGACGTTGGCAGCGCATAGCCCATGAAGGAAGTGATGTGTCGTGGGCTGGCTTGGCGGGTATATAAGGTGTGCGATAGGCTGTCTGAACACATATCATTCGTTGTTGCCATGGGTAAAAGGGGCGATTTATCAAAGTTGCAAAAAGGGATGATTATTGGCTTTCGGGCCAAGGGTGACAGTATTTCTCAAACAGCGCAGTTTGTGAACTGTTCGCGTGCTACTGTGGTGAAAGTGTATCAAGAGTGGACAAATGGTATAATTGGGAATAACCGACATGGAAACTGTGGAGCACCACTACAGTGGAGCAGCTCACCATGATCATCAACCAGCGGGCTACCAGATGTGTGTCTAAAACAACAGATCAGCGAACCTTACTGCGTATGGGGCTCCGAAACAAAGGGATGGTCACTGCTCCTGTGCTAACAAAAGGTGCATTCAAAAAAAAGGCTTCAATTTGCATGGTAGTATCGGAATTGGTCCACGTTGAGTCACGTTTTCAGCTTCTTCGAATGGATGGATTTTGGCGTGTCAGGCAAGAAACTTCAGAGAACAAATGCTATGCTGCCATTGCTGTAAGAACACAAGCAGGTGGCGGCAGCGTTATGGTCTGGGGATTTTTTTTTATGCCATTCTCTGTGCCTAGTCATCAATGTGCAAGGCACTCTGAACCGATTTGGGTATGAATCCCTCGTTGCTGATCACATCCACCCATACATGATATTTGTCTTCCATGGGGCAGATGGAATCTTTCTGCAAGACAATGTGACATGTTACACGGCTAGAAATGTCCAACAGCGGTTGGCAGAGCACGACCAAGACTTTCAAGTACTTCCCTGGCCCCCTAATTCGCCAGACCTGAACCCAATTGTGTATCTGTGGGACCACCTTGGTTGTCTTGTTTGCTCGTTGGATCCTCCCCCACGCACCCTCCAGCAAATGTGAGATGCACTGCAGTCAGCAGGGCTCTAGATACCTGATACAAACTACCAGCACCTTATTGAGTCACTCCCAGCCCGTCTAGCTGCTGTCCGTGCTGCACACGGCGGCTACTCTGGATATTAACTGGTGGTCAAAATAATGTGACTACACTGTGTATGTACATCATTACATTATCTTCTAGTGGCTTACGCCTGTTGGATACCACTCCCGTCATTTAAAAATCCCATTATACATACTTCCAATTTGGTATTGTAAACGTACATTTTTAGTGCAGTTTGCTTAATCTCCTAATAACCAGGCCAGAAAAGGCCTGAAAGGGGCACTCCGGCCTTTTATATTGATGGCCTTTGGATAGGCCATCAATTTTAGACTGGCGGGGGTGCGATTGCCAGCAAGCTCGGTGATCAGCTGACTAATGGGGCCACAGCAATTGTCACCACGGCCTCTACAGTGTTTACCAGGCATATTGCCATACACATACGTAGCGCTGTGCCTGGGACTGCAGCTCAGTCCCATTCACCAGAACTGCAATCCCGGTCCCAGGCACAGCTGCTACGGATGTGAACGACACTAATAAATATGTATATATAATATAATTTTTTTTATTTATTTATTTTTTATTTATTTTTTTATACTAAATAATTACTTTTTTTGGGGACATTTCTTTATTATTAGTTTTTGTTAATTTTTTTTTAATGCCATAAAGGAATAACTTTTTAGTAACTTTATTTTATACTTATAATGCATTAGCATACTCTTGTATGCTCATACATTACACTGTGTCACAATGATAGTGTGTCCTAACAGCAGGCTTACAGAATAGACAGCCCTTGGGGTCCTTTTTAGGTCCCTAGGCCAGACTTCAGGGGATTCCCAATATCTCCGATTGTGTAATCGGTTTTCCGGTGAGGCGATCAAAGCGGGGAGTCCCCTTTGATCATGTCACATCACGGCTTAACGGATCAAATGGTTAAACAGCTGGAGTCGAAGATTCCTCTGATCCTAGCTGTATTTAGCAGGCTTCTTTAAGAACAGGAGCTGCTAGTAACAGCTTTTGCCAGAGGCATAGCTAGGTTCTCCAGCACCCAGGGCAAAGATTCAGTTTGGCGCCCCCCCTCTGAACCTCTTTCCTAACATCTCCTTCCCCCTCGCCATGTTTGTTTTCTCTACCAATCAATGAGGTTTAATTTTTTTTTTTGCACATTTTTTTTTGTGTAACTCGAGCATAAAACCATTTGTATATTTTACAAGCAATATAGCGCATTACATATATACAGCCCCAGAACAAAGCTCAGTACATAAATACAGCACCAGAACAAATATATACAGCTGCAGAACCAAGCTCTCTCTCTCTCTCTCTCTCTCTCTCTATCTCTCTATATAGGTACACAAAAAATGTCAACCGCACAGTCCAGGTCTCATAAAGATGAGGGTGCAAGCCCGCCAGGGATATGGCCACAGTCTCCGAAGGTATATATTTTTCCAAAAAAAAGGCAGCACTCAAAAAGTTGTAGCAAAATTAGAGAAGGTGCTTTATTCCATCAATCCAATACAGCAATGTTTCAGCTCGTCAATAGAGCCTTTTTCAACCAATATATATATAACCGAGCTCCGTACATATATACAACACCAGAATTAAGCTCAGTATATAAATACAGCATAAGAACCAAGCTCAATTTATATATACACAGTACCAGAACCAAGCTCAGTAAATATATACGACACCAGAACCAAGCTCAGTACATAAATACAACACTAGCACAAATACAGCTCAATTTAGTGCACCCCTGCCGTATAGGTTTGCACTAAATTGTATACAGCTCCCAGCATGGCCCGAACAATGGTAAGGATATGCTGGGAGATGCTGTTTCACAAAAAAAAAACATACCACCCATCAGCACTGATTAGAGGCAGAATAAACATTTACATTAAGTGACTCACAGGTGACGCCAGATTCTAGTTGTTCTTTTTCTCCGTTTTTTTGTCTCCATCCGGTCCAGACCTTTATAATGACTTCTCCCAGCCACAGCCCATTTCTGCAGTTTGCTGCTCAGATGTCTTCAGCTTCTCACTTTTCAAACATTTCTGCACCTACAGTGAAGGAAATAAGTATTTGATCCCTTGCTGATTTTATAAGTTTGCCCACTGTCAAAGACATGAACAGTCTAGAATTTTTAGGCTAGGTTAATTTTACCAGTGAGAGATAGATTATATAAAAAAAATTAAAAAAAATCACATTGTCAAAATTATATATATTTATATTTGCATTGTGCACAGAGAAATAAGTATTTGATCCCTTTGGCAAACAAGACTTAATACTTGGTGGCAAAACCCTTGTAGGCAAGCACAGCAGTCAGACATTTTTAGTAGTTGATGATGAGGTTTGCACACATGTTAGATGGAATTTTGGCCCACTCCTCTTTGCAGATCATTTGTAAATCATTAAGATTTCGAGGCTGTCGCTTGGCAACTCGGATCTTCAGCTCCCTCCATAAGTTTTCGATGGGATTAAGGTCTGGAGACTGGCTAGGCCACTCCATAACCTTAATGTGCTTCTTTTTGAGCCACTCCTTTGTAGCCTTGGCTGTATGTTTCGGGTAATTGTCGTGCTGGAAGACCCAGCCACGAGCCATTTTTAATGTCCTGGTGGAGGGAAGGAGGTTGTCACTCAGGATTTGACGGTACATGGCTCCATCCATTCTCCCATTGATGCGGTGAAGTAGTCCTGTGCCCTTAGCAGAGAAACACCCCCAAAACATAATGTTTCCACCTCCATGCTTGACAGTGGGGACGGTGTTCTTTGGGTCATAGGCAGCATTTCTCTTCCTCCAAAAACGGCGAGTTGAGTTAATGCCAAAGAGCTCAATTTTAGTCTCATCTGACCACAGCACCTTCTCCCAATCACTCTCAGAATCATCCAGATGTTCATTAGCAAACTTCAGACGGGCCTGTACATGTGCTTTCCTGAGCAGGGGGACCTTGCAGGCACTGCAGGATTTTAATCCATTACGGCGTAATGTGTTACCAATGGTTTTCTTGGTGACTGTGGTCCCAGCTGCCTTAAGATCATTAACAAGTTCCCCCCGTGTAGTTTTAGGCTAATCTCTCACCTTCCTCAGGATCAAGGATACCCCACGAGGTGAGATTTTGCATGGAGCCCCAGATCGATGTCGATTGACAGTCATTTTGTATGTCTTCCATTTTCTTACTATTGCACCAACAGTTGTCTCCTTCTCACCCAGCGTCTTACTTATGGTTTTGTAGCCCATTCCAGCCTTGTGCAGGTCTATGATCTTGTCCCTGACATCCCTAGAAAGCTCTTTGGTCTTGCCCATGTTGTAGAGGTTAGAGTCAGACTGATTAATTGAGTCTGTGGACAGGAGTCTTTTATACAGGTGACCATTTAAGACAGCTGTCTTTAATGCAGGCACCAAGTTGATTTGGAGCGTGTAACTGGTCTGGAGGAGGCTGAACTCTTAATGGTTGCTAGGGGATCAAATACTTATTTCTCTGTGCACAATGCAAATAAATATATATCATTTTGACTATGTGATTTTCTTTTTTTTTTTTATATATAATCTATCTCTCACTGGTAAAATTAACCTAGCCTAAAAATTCTAGACTGTTCATGACTTTGACAGTGGGCAAACTTACAAAATCAGCAAGGGATCAAATACTTATTTCCTCCACTGTATAAACGAAGATAAAGTTCTGATGGTGCCACACACTACTCCACTAAATATAATAGGACAATACACCGTGTCCCTGATTATAATAGCGCAGTACACTGTGTCCCTGATTATAATAGCGCCATGCACTGTGTCCCACTGTAGATAGTGCCATACATAGATCCCCCTGTAGAGTGACCTCCATAGAGCCCCTATAGATAGTGCCCCATATACAGCCCCCTGTAGATAGTGACCTCCATAGATCCACTGTAGACAGTGCCCCACATACAGCCCCCTAGGATAGTGCCAACATATAGCCACCCCTGTAGATAGTCCCCACATATTGCCCCCTGTAGATAGTGCCCACATATAGCCCCCCTGTAGATAGTGCCCTACATATGTCTCCCAGTATGTAGTGCTCCACATATAGCCCCCTCTTAAAATAGTGCCCCACATATTTCCCCCTTTGAAAATAGTGGCCCACATGTATCCCCCCCTTGTAGATAGTGCCCCACATATAGTCCACCCCGTAGATAGTGCCCCACATATAGCCCCCTGCATATAGTGCCCCACATATAGCTCCCCCTGTATATAGTGCCCCACATATAGCTCCCACTGTAGATAGTGCTCCACATATAGCCCACCCCTGTATATAGTGTCCAAAATATAGCCCACCCAAGTAGATAGTGCCCTACTTTATAAGGCTATTCTCCCCTTATAAATAGTGCTCCACATATAGCCCACCCTGTATATAGTGCCTCACATACAGCTCCCCCTATAGTGCCCCACATATAGCCTACCCCTGTATATAGCCACCCTGTAGATATAGCTCACCCCTGTATATAGTGTCCAACATATAGACCAACACTGTAGATAGTGTTCTACATATACCTCCCATATAACTAGTGCTCCACATCTAGCCCACCCCTGTATATAGTGTCTCACATATAGCTCCGCCTATAGTGCTCCACATATAGCCCCCCCCTGTAGATAGAGCTGACCCTGTAGATAGAGCCCCCCTGTTGATAATTTTTTTTTAACATACCCACCCCTAATCCCGTTCCCATGCCGTTCAGGGGCAATGCAGACCTGCTCTCTTTTGAGAAGGTCCACTGGGGTTGAATGACGCAAGCGGCACGACAATGTCATCGCGCCGCTTGCATCGTTGAAAGGCGCTGATTGGCAGGGCAAGTCATTCTGCCCTGCCAATCAGCGCCTTTCATAGAAGCAAGCGGCGTGATGACGTCATCGCACATCTTGCGTCTATGAAAGGCGCTGATTGGCAGGGCAGAATGACTTGCCCTGTCAATCAGCGCCTTTCAACGATGCAAGCGGCGCAAAGAAGTATTTGCGCCGCTTGCGTCGTTGAAAGATGCAGGTACAATTTAAGTGCATGAGGGAAGGCGTCGGCTGCTTTCAGTGGTGCCGCCGCCCCCTCAAAGAGACTGCAGGCCTCCATGCAGCCCTGGTGCCTCCCACCTTCCCTCTTAGTTGCGCCCGGGGCACATGTCCCGCCTGCCCCTCCTAGCAGCACTTCCCGCCTGCCCCGCCCCTGTTTTTGCTTAGAGAATGAGCACTCATTGGAGCGCTCATAACCCTTTTCTACAGCGATGCCAAAAGAAGTCACTGTGGATTCCGGACCTGCACCACCCACCATAAAAAAACAGTGGGAGATCGGAAAAGGGCTAATATTAAATTCATGTCTATGTATTTCATAGTGAATAACTTTTCAATTATGATGTCCCACGTCACACTTTATCAACCACCTTTCCTGTTTTTTTTTTGCATTTAAACACAATGATAAAGCAGGAACGTAGCTGGGGGGGGCAGGCGGGGCGCAACTTAGAGGGGGGTGCCAGCGCCATCCCCTCCTGCACTATAATTTTACCTGCATCTATAGGACACAGGTACATTTAGAACCAATGAATGGCCGGGTACGTTCCGTGCCAGGCCATCAATGGCAGATTATCATATTATAATGGCCGCCCATAGTACATTGTAGTGTTGTCGCAATTTTGCCGCGAATCGGACCTTTAGACCTTTAATAGGACCTTTAGACATAAGGTCACATGACCTTATCTCTGAAGTTCATACTTAGAGCCCTGCTGGTCACATGACCGCAGGACCTCGAGTTGCAGCAGCAGTTTAAGTGGTCTGGGGTCGGTAGTTAGAGGGTCTGTTTTAGTTTTAGGTCTGGGGTCGGTATTTAGGGGATCTGTTTTAGTTTGAGGTCTGGGGTCTGTATTAGTTTATAGGGTCTATTTAGGGAGCCTGTTCTAGGGTCTGTATTAGTTTAGGGGTCTTTATTTAGGGGTCTGTATTTAGGGGATCTGATCTGAGGTCTGTATTAGTTTATAGGGTCTGTATATAGGGGTCTGGTTTGAGGTCTCTATTAGAATAGGGGGTCTGGTCTGGGGTCTGTATTACTTAAGGGAGTCAGGTCTTTTGGTCATTATTAGTGTAGGGGTCAGGTCTGGGGTCTGTATTTAGGCGGTCTGTATTAGTTTGAGGTCTGGTGTCTGTATTTAGGGGGTCCGGTCTGGGGGTCTGTATTTAGGGGTGTGGTCTGGGGTCTGTATTAGTTTATGGGGTCTGTATTTATGGGTCTGTATTAGTTTTGGGGTCTTTATTTAGGGGTATGTATTAGAATAGGGGGTCTGGTCTGGGGTCTGTATTACTTAAGGGAGTCAGGTCTTTTGGTCATTATTAGTGTAGGGGTCAGGTCTGGGGTCTGTATTTAGGCGGTCTGTATTAGTTTGAGGTCTGGTGTCTGTATTTAGGGGGTCCGGTCTGGGGGTCTGTATTTAGGGGTGTGGTCTGGGGTCTGTATTAGTTTATGGGGTCTGTATTTATGGGTCTGTATTAGTTTTGGGGTCTTTATTTAGGGGTATGTATTAGTTTAGGGGGTCTGGTCTGAGGTCTGTATTAAGGGAGTCAGGCCTGGGGTCATTATTAGTGTAGGGAGTCAGGTCTGGGGTCTGTATTTAGGGGTCCGGTCTGAGGTCTGTATTTATTCAGGGTGCTTGTTCTGGGGTCTGTATTTGTTTAGGGGGTGTCTGGTCTGTGGGCTGCAATAGTTTAGAATGTCTGGGTTCTGTATGTATTCTATGATCTAGTCTGTGGTCCAAATTTATTAGTCTGAGTAAAAGGGGTTGTCCATGCACATCGATAGGTCATCAGTATAAAAAAACGGTCTATGCCCGCACCACCCCTTTAATGTATGGTCCTGGGCCTTGGTGTCTAAATTTGTGTGTTTCTATTGGGGCTTGAAATGGCTGCAGAAGTGATGGGCAAAGATGTCTCATCAGGAGAAGTCACCATAAAGGTCTGCGTCAGATGGAGAAGAAAACGGCTCCCGTTAGAGAAGACGTCACTGGATCTATAGAGGATCTCCTCTCCTGACATGTCTGTTGCAGGTAATCCTTGTATTCGACATATCTCTGTGTAACCAGAGCTAATAGACAAATGCGTGTTACCATTCACATTGTCAAGAGGATGTGTCCCTAAACAGTGTGATACTGTCAGCGATCTTTGGAGACTGTCAATATGTAGGGACACAGCCCTTTGACAAGGGGAATCGTAACAAACATTTGTCGGCGGTGGGGAAGGGGGGCCCAAGTTTGTGGAACAGCCCAGGGCCTATTGTCTACTTAATCCGCCACTGCCGGCTATTCAGCGCCTTTCTACGAGTGAAGCGGCGCGATACTTTGCGCCGCTTGCGTCGTTGAAAGGCGCTGATTGACAGGAAAGCGTTCAACCCCAGCAGACCTGCACAGAAGAGAGCAGGTCTCCATTGCTGCCGGACGGCGTGGGAACGGGATTAAGGTGAGTTTGAATAATTTCTTATCTTATCGTAATAAAAAAAAGTGTGTGCCGTTATCTATGGGGGGTTGGCATTATCTACGGGGGTGGGATTATTTACGGGGGTGGCTTTATCTACAATGGGGCTTTATCTACGGGGGTGGCTTTATCTACAAGGGGGCTTTATCTACGGGGGGGCTTTATCTACCAGGGAGGGCTTTTTCTACGGTGGGGCTCTATCTACAGGGGGTGCTATATACTGGGTGGTCTCTATGTGGAGCACTATATACAGGGGTGGGCTAAATCTACAGGGGGCCATATACAGGGTTGGTTATCTGTGGAGCACTATATACAGGGGTGGGCTATATCTACAGGAGGGCGATATACAGGGGTGGGCTGTCTGTGGAGCACTATATACAGGGGTGGGCTATATCTACAGGGGGCTATATACAGGTTTTGGCTATACGTGGAGCACTATATAAGGGGTGGGCTATATCTACAGGTGGGCTATATACAGGGGTAGGCTATCTGTGGAGCACTATAGGGGGAGCTATATGTGGGACACTATACAGGGTTGGGCTATATGGGAGCACTATCTACAGGGGGTTCTATGGGGGCACTATCAACAGGGGGCTCTATGGCAGGCACTATCTACAGGGGGCAAAGTGTGTGTGTGGGACACGGTGTATGGTGCTATTATAATTAGAAGTGCAGTGTATGGCGCTATTATATTTAGGGACGTAGTGTGTGGTATAATGAAACTTTATCTTTGTTTATAGGTGTAGAAATGTTGGAAAAGTGAGAAGCTGAAGACATCTGAGCGGCAAACTGCAGAAATGGGCTGTGACCGGGAGAAGTCATCATAGAGGTCTGGACCGGATGTAGAAACTAGAATCTGAGACGTCACCGGTGAGTCACTTAATGTAAATGTTTATCAGTAATGCAATCACTGTATGATCTGCAGCGAGATGATGGGTGGTATGATTATGATATGATTTATTTTTTGTGAAACAGCAACTCCCAGCATATCTTTACCATTCTTCGGGCCATGCTGGGAGCTGGAAACAATTTAGTGAAATTTAGGTTGCAATAAATTGAGCTGTATTTGTGCTAGTGCTGTATATATGTATTGAGCTTGGTTCTGGGGCTGTATTTATGTACTGAGCACTATTCTGGTGTTGTGTATAGAACTATATTGCTTGTAAAATGTACAAATGTTTTTATGCTCGAGTTACATAAAAAGAAATGTGGAAAAGAAACGACACGTCGATTGGTAGAGAAAACAAACATGGCGAGGGGGAAGGAGATGTCGGGAAAGAGGTTGGGGGGGGGCGCCAAACTGAAACTGAATCTTTGCCCCGGGTGCTGGAGAACCTAGCTACGCCTCTGGATAAAGGGACCGGTACGGTCTTGAAATGTGTAACCCTAATAAAGCTTTAGAACCAGTAGAAGGTCTGCTATCTTGATGTGCTTGCGGCAAGATCCTTGAACTGCATTTTTGCAATCCATACGTAACAGAAAAACTGGCCAACGCAAATAATTAAAGCTCAGCTTACATTATTTTTAAACTCTTGGAAAAATGTAATCTGCACTGTGATTGGTTGCTATCGGCAATATGCCCAGTTTTTCTGTTAGACAGTTTTGATGAATGAGGCATTTCTTTCTGACTTAGCTCTAAAGATTATTGTACCCATGTTCGGGCCATGAAAAAAAATTATCTTGTAGTATGAAGAGCATTGTTACATATAAAAACTGAGACTTTAATTGTGATTTTAACAAAAGCTGGCAATCTTTTTGCATTTTTGAAGATTTTTTACATTATTAGTTTTTCCCAATATGACTTTGAGTTACGACAAGTGACACTCGGCTCTGTATACAGTATATTTATACTAGTGAAATTACGTAAAAGTGTCCGCTGCTAGTGGAACACTGAAGACTCAACTAGGGCCACACATCACTGCAACTATGGTAATAGCCTGGTGTAATTGTACTAAAAAAAATTGCATTCAGCATGATGGGTGTTACCGCTTTTCCAAGACAAACTAATTTTTTGTTTTTCATTAGGAAAAGGGTCCTTTCAGTCACACAATGTCCCGAATACATGATCCAAATTGTTTCTGCCATAGTTCTAGATGCAGTCATAAACAATTCATTATTAATAATATATATAATACATGTTTTTTTCCATTTGTTAAGGTGTAATATGACTGTTAACTTTTATTACCGGATCAAAGAAATTCATAATGACATTACCATTTCAGACTACGTTTGATGTGTTTTTTTCCTGTATTACTCAATTATAGGCTTAAAGAAAATGGCCACCCACCAGTACATATTTTGCCATCCTCAATGACTTCTGTGGTCAATGCAAGTTTCCAAAAGAGCAGCCCTTTTTGTTCACATTCTCTTAGATTAGATCATATATCGCTCACACAAGTGCCCCAAAGGAGAGTTGTGGCTTACCCATTGTGGATTTTGTATAAAACTGATAACACACAAAACGGAACTGAGAACACGTTCCAGAGTACATTTTATTTCAATATAAATAAAATGCACAAGGGGAAAAGCCAACTTTTTTAGACTGCAAAATATCAAAAACAGATGCTATTAAATCACAATTCCAAACAATTTGCCAGAATTATAAATTCTCTTTTATCTTAAATGCTCAGTTAAAGAATGCATGGTTCATATTATTGATGGAAATAAACATAAAATGTTTTACTAATATAACTAATGCAGGATAGATGATGGGAAACAGACTGTGCTGGGTACTTGGAAGCTACAGCATCATGAGAGATGAATGTGTATTCTTCTTTTACTATTAGGAATTACAAAGTAGCCCATTAACTACACAATAAGTATAGGACTTGGGTTTGACTTCATCTTCTCCACATTTGTCTAGAGTACAAGACTGCTCTTAGAATAATAGGTGGAAAATTGTTTACCACCAAATATGTTCACATGACATCCCATTCTTTACCATAGAAAAATAAACCAGAATGGAAACATATTCTTTACTTCTGGAAATATGAGGTATAATAAATTTGAAAAAGAACACACCCTTTTTACATTGGTTTTTCAAAACTGATGTCATTTACCAAGCTCAGTTAGTAGTCAAAACAGGACTAACCCGACAGTAGGAGAACAGCTATGGATGAACTTCCGTAAGTTAGTTTAGGCTTTGGCTGTTCTCACATATTTGAATCACATAATTGCTTATAACAAAATAATGTTGGCTTGCCCTCATACACTATGTATTGAGGGGTCCCTGCCACCCTTAGTGGAAGTTGCCTAAAGTTGGCATTTTAAGTTTAATATTGTGTTATTGATTTGATTAAATGTGTACTTTGGACCCCAATTTTATATGAAGATACTGTAATGTTCAAACCGTGCTCTTTTGGTGTGGTTTTTGCATGTATTTTTATTTCTAGCCATGACCAGGAGTTATTGGAACCTTAGCAAAGGAAAAGTTAAAGCGTACCTCTGGGTATAAATAGGTTTGCATAAAATAATAGTACAAGTGAATGTAGGAAACTTTGTAAAATATCATATTAGAGAAAAATGCCTCTTTCTCTAGTTATCAGATTCTCTCCCCCCTGTTTTCTTAACTGTTTACTTACTTTGAATTAATTTATAGAATCCATATTCAGTGAGGCAGAGAATATGGTTGCTAGCACCACTGACAGATTAGGAAACAGCTGCCAATACAAGTCTATGGAGAGGGAAGATGAGAGCAGGAGGAGAAAGAGAAAGAGGGAGAGAGAGAGAGACATGAAACCCATAGTTTATGGAAAGTGGAGGGGGAGCAGGAGGAGAGGGTAGGAGCAGAGAGAAAGAGACATAGACATGCTGCCCATAGAAGTCTATGGAGAGTGGAGGGGGAACAGGATGGGGGAGCAGGGAGAGAGAATAAAACAGACCCATTGTCCATAGATGTCTAAAGAGAGGGAAGGATGAGCTGGAGGAAAGAGAGACAGACATGCTGCCCATAGAAGTCTATAAAAAGTGGAGGGGGAGCAGGAGGAGAGAGCAGTAGCAGAGAGAAAGAGACATATACACGTTACACATAGAAGTCTATGGAGAGTGGAGGGAGAAAAGTGAGAAGAGAGAGAGAATAAAACAGACACATTGTCCATAGAAGTTTATGGAGAGGGAAGGATGTGCAGGAGGATGGAGCAGGAATAGAGTGAGAGAGACATTGACGTTGCCCATAGAAGTCTATAGAGAGGGGAGGGAGAAAAGAGAGAGAAAGAGAGAGAGAGAGAGAGAGAGAGACACACACACACACAGACATGCTGACCATATGAGTCTATGGAGAGGGGAGTGGGATCAAGATGAGGGAGCAAGAGTGAGATAAAGACACAAACATGCTGCAACTTTGGGTTTTACTGTTTCACCACAGTGCTGGATTTACTGCTACACTGCTCCTGACTGCTGTGTAATGTCTTCCATATTGCTTCTAGTAAGTGTTATACAGTGTTGCACCCCAGTGCTGGATTCTACTATATAATGTATCTGCTCTATATGCTATTGCTTCTAGTAAGTGTTATACAGTGTTGCACCCCAGTGCTGGATTCTACTATATAATGTATCTGCTCTATATGCTATGTACATAGGACGGATGGGCTGGGTTTCAAGTCATGGTCAAAAATTTTTTTTGCCACAAATTGTGTTAAACAGATTTTCTGAAAATCGCAGCAAAATAGCGCTATTTTGGCTTAACAACGCAGGTACCAGAACGTCCGTCTCTCCTGACAAAGTGTCAGTTGGCAGAACAGCCTGGCATGGGAGAGAGCAGTGTTCAGGAGTGGCCCATTCCCATTGGCGGGCTAACTCCTTGCAGCGGGCTACTTCAGCGTCCCCAGGAGTGGACTTGGTTGGATTGCCATCCAGGCCTTTGGATGCCATTGATACCCTGCCCAGTAACAGCTGGGGAGTTAGCCCCGCCCTTCAACTGTGAGTGGTGGGAGTGACATCAAGGTAGGGGAACTGCAGGATCCTGTGACAATGGGAGAGGATCTAGTGAGTGGGCACCGACAACTACACAGTGTAGCCCATGCTACAAGCCGTCAGGGGGAATCTCTTGTGACGTCACAGAGGATGTCGGCAGATGGATTCCGGAAGCGGACATCTGACCATGCAGCTGCTGGGACTGACCCCCAGGGATGGCCTGGTATGTGCGCTTTGAGACAGGGGAATTTGTGTGTGAGGGGTTATGGGGGGGGCAAAGCAATTTGGTGGGTTAGATGTGAGGTGCTAGTGCGAGATTTATTGCCTTAGCTATTTGAGTTATTATCGCAGCAATGGGATAGGGGAGTCGTTAACTTCACATTCCCTGATGGAGATTTGGGTCCAATCTGGGGGTGCGGCTCGGTCCTGTGATTGTGGTAGTTTCGGCTGAGGTCGCTAGTTGGGTATTGTCCCGTGAGCCGATGCAGCGGGAGGAGGTTACTAGTGGGTCTAAGGTGATTGAAGGAAGTGCAGTGAAACTGGCTAAGGTGGTGCATGATGTGTGTCTGGCAGATGCTGCAGAAGGGGAAGTGTACATTTGCCTTGAGGGCCACTTAGGAACTCATCTTAAGCATGAGATTAAGGAAAAGAAATGGAAGACAGAGTATAAGAAATATTTTCATTGTTGCCACCAGGGGCGTTGCTAGCACAGGGCCTTCGGGGCCCAAGTCCCAGATCTTTGGCCCGGTGCCCCGGATCCCCGGGTGACATCCACATTCAGTGGTGTAGCTATAGAGGGTAATTGTGACAGGGCCCCGAAGCCAAGGGGGGGCCGCGGCCCCCCTGCACCATGTATATATAAACTTACTAAAGTAACTGGGGTTTATGTAATAAACTATACAGGCCCTTGTTACTATAGTAAATGACTGTATACTTACCCTCCTCCTTCCTGAGCGCATCGGAAGTCCTACGTCTTCTCGCGTCATGACGTCATGACGATGGATGGTGTCAGGACATCTGCTGCACAAGGAGCCGAAGAGGAGGCTAAGTGTAACATGACAGTCTGATGGGTCCTATATCTAAGTCCAACTTGTGTTAGGCTTACATACAGGGTCTAACAGACAGTATCACACATGGACCCTGTATGTGAGCCTACCACATGGCTTAGATGTGTTTATATATATATATATATATATATATATATATATAAAATGAACAAAAAGAGTACAACAGCACAGCAACAGCAGTGGGTGCAGGCATCCTGGGTTGAGGCTAGGAACCCTTGTCAGTAGGAGGATTCGAAAATGAAGAGACAGCACTCCAGGGAAAACGGTGAAAGAGGTGATGTGTTTATTCACCCCATAGACCTGCCTATGGGGTGAATAAACACATCGCCTTTTTCACCGTTTTCCCTGGAGTGCTGTCTCTTCATATTTGAATTCTTATATATATATAATGTAGCGTCCATGGCCACGAGCCGTCGGGTTTACTCACCTCCCGACGCCCGCAGCCATGATCACTTCCGCTCCGTTCTGCTGTGTCCATCAAGAAATCATCATCATCAACGGCCCATGATTTCCTGGTCTATAAGAAGGCCCCAGCCCTTCTGATCCTTGCCTGAGCGTTGTTAGTTTATCCCAGTCTGTCTTGCAAATGGTTCCTTACTGTTTCCCATTCCACTTGTTACCCATGCCCTGTTACCTGTTCCTGTATCCCATACTGTTCTTGTTCCTGTGCCTACCAGTGTTGGAGTCGTGCCTACTGCACCTGCTGTCGTTTGCCACATCCCGTGTCTTCTGCCACGTCCAGTGTCTTCTGCCACATCGGATACTGTCCCCCATGTCTGGCGCTGCCTGCTGCACCGGCCTCCATCCGTGTTGAAGCCACAGCCACTGTCTGGACTAGTTCAGGTACCCAAGTGTTACTATCTACTATTGACTTTTATATAGACAGTGGGCTGGTCAGCTGCCTCTCCGCTACGGCGGAGCAGCCTAGTGGGTCCACATACCCTGCGACCGTGAGAGTACACTCAGGCCATGGAACCCGCTGGCCAGCCCAAAACCACAGTCCAGAAGATACAGACGGAGATGCATGACCTACGCACACGTCAGGATCAACTCCTTGAGGCTGTGAATTCTATCCTGGTCCATCTGGATCTACTCACTGTTCCACCTCCGGTTCTTCCTCCTGAAGCTGTTGCTGTGCCACTCCCCGTTGCTCCTCCTGTTTGTTCCGGATCCACCGGTCCTCTGCCTCTTCCTCCTCGCTACGATGGTGATCCCAGAGCATGTGTAGGATTTATTAACCAATTCACGGTTCATTTTAGGCTACGGGCTCATCTCTTCCCCTCCGAGGAGGCCAAGGTGGCATTTATCATCTCCCTACTTGCTGGCAAGGCCCTCGCATGGGCGAACCCAATCTTGGAGCAACAAGGACCTGTATCCTCGGACCTAGCCTTGTTCCTGCAGTCCTTTCGTGCCGTGTTCGAGAAGCCGGGTCGAACATCCTCTGCCGCAGATACTCTGTTGAGCCTCAAGCAAGAGGGTTCAAGAGTAGGGGAGTATGCTATCTCCTTCCGTACCCTAGCAGCCGAGCTGGCATGGAACAATGAGGCACTGGTGGCGACCTTCTGGCAGGGACTGTCCTCTCACATCAAGGACGAACTGGCGGCCTGCAACCTTCTTTCTACCTTGCATGGTTGATATGGGAATTCGGGAGCGCACTCAAGAGGTTCGACAGGAGAACCGGGTCCACAGACCAGCACCCTTGGTCCAACGACCACTATTGCCTTCCCCTAGTGCGCTACCTGGAGAACCCATGCAGGTAGACAGAGTTCGGTTATCTGAACATGAGATGCAGCGCAGACGCTCCTCTGGACTATGTATGTATTGTGGCCTTAAGGGTCATTTTGTGCGCCAATGCCCACAGAAACCGGGAAACTCTAGTACCTAGGGTTGGTTGGAGATGCAACTCTAGGTGGAACATCTCCAAACATTAAAACCTCTCCCAAATTATCGATTCCTGTGGCCATCGTCTCTGGAGAGACGTCACATCCTTCCTCCGCCTATCTTGACTCTTGGGCGGCTGTTATTTTCATCCAGCAGGATCTAGTGGATCGTTTACGTCTACCCCACAGTTTGTCTGGAGAGACCCCTGGCTGTTGCCTCTGTGAATGGTATGCCACTACCCTATCCGATTATGCTCATCATGGAGCCGTTGACACTACGGGTCAGAGCTCTTCACTCAGAGCAGATCACCTTCCTGGTACTTCCTAAGGCTATCAATCCTATCCTGCTGGGTTTGCCATGGCTACACGCCCCAGTTCTTGACTGGAGTTCCGGAGAAGTTCTTCAATGGGGTTCCAGATGCCATAGCCATTGCCTGTCACAAGTCCATCCTGTTATGCCCCCTCTGCCTCAATCACTCTCTGGGCTACCTTCTCAGTATGCCAGTTTTGCGGATGTCTTCTGTAAACGAGAAGCTGAGACGTTGCCTCCACATCGGAATTATGACTGTCCCATTGAACTGTTTCCTAATGCTTCTCTTCCCCGTGGGCGCGAATATCCTCTCTCCTTGCCAGAGACTTTATCTATGTCAGGAGAATTTGGAGGGGGGTTTTATACGAAAATTCTTCTTAGTTAAGAAGAGAGATGGATCTCTTCGACCCTGCATTGACTACCATGGTCTCAACCAGATGACGGTCAAGAACAAATACCCGTTGCCACTTATATCCGAGTTGTTTGATCGCATACGAGGAGCCCAAAAAATTTCTAAACTAGATCTGCGGGGGGCTTATAACGTAATCCGAATTTGCCGGGGTGACGAATGGAAGACAGCATTTAACACCCGCGATGGGCACTACGAATACCTGGTGATGCCCTTCGGACTGTGTAGCACTCCCGCATTATTTCAGTTATTCATCAATGATATTTTTAGAGATGTCCTCTTTATGTGTGTTGTAGTTTATCTCTATGATATTTTGATTTTCTCCCCAGATCTGATGACCCATCGGAGGCATGTCCGTCAAGTTGTTCTGCGACAAAAAGAGAATCGCTTATATGCCAAGTTGGAGAAGCGCGTCTTTGAAAAGAAGTCTTTGCCCTTCATGGGCTACATCATCTCGGATCAAGGTCTTAAGATGGATCCTGATAAACTAAAGTCTGTCCTGGAATGGCCACGTCCTCAAGGCCTAAGGGCCATACAACGGTTGCTGGGATTCGCCAATTTTTACCGTCAGTTTATTCCAAACTTTTCATCTCTGACGGCTCCACTCTCTACCCTTACCAAGAAGGGTGTGAATGCCACGGTATGGACTCCAGAGGCAGAGTCCGCATTCATTAGCCTCAAGAAAGGCTTCACTTCAGCTTAGATCCTCCATAATCCTGATGTATCTGGGCAGTTCTCATTGGAGGTGTATGCTTCCTCTGTTGGTGCAGGTGCACTTCTGTTCCAGAGGAGCTCCAAAGGAAAGACAGTAGTATGTGGCTACTACTCACTCAAGACATTTTTCTTCTGCTGAGCGCAATTAGTCTATTGGAGATCGGGAGCTACTGGCCATCAAATTGGCTCTGGAGGAGTGGAGACATCTTCTAGAGGGCACAGCTCACCCTATCTTGATCTACACCGACCACAAAAACCTTAACTACCTTCAGTCCGCTCAACGACTAAATCCTCGTCAAGCCAGGTGGTCGCTGTTCTTCAACCGTTTCCAATTTCTGCTCCACTACCGTCCCGCTGACAAGAATGTGAGGGCCGATGCCCTGTCCAGATCGTTTGAGACGGAAGACACGGTGGAGTCCCTACAGACTATCATAGACCTGTCATGCATTGTCACTGTTAATCCTCTGCAGATTAGAGACATCCCTCCGGGGAGGACTTTTGTTTGGTTGGCAGACAGTAGAAGAATTCTCCGCTGGGGACACAGTACTAAACTAGCTGGGCACGCTGGTGTCCATAAGACACGAGACCTGATTACTCATCTCTTCTGGTGGCTATCTAAAGATGTTCTGAACTTTGTCCCTTTTTGCACGGTGTGTGCTTCTAACAAAGTTACTCATTCCAAGCTGACCGGCCTACTTCAACCTCTGCCTGTACCCAATGCCCCCTGGCAGCACATTGCAATGGACATTGTCACAGACCTTTCCCCCTCAGCAGGATGCAACACTGTCTGGGTGGGGGTGGACTGGTGCTCTAAGACGGCACATTTTATCCCGCTGACCGGCCTACCTTCTGCTCCCCGACTGGCGAGTCTCTTCATTCAACACATCTTTCGCTTACATGGCTTGTCTCCAGTGGCGTAACTACCGCTATAGCAGCCGTAGCGGCTGCTACAGGGTCCGCAGCATGAGGGGCTCGTGCCACCCCCCGGCACAGCCCCCCCCAAGGCCGGTGGCTCCGCTAGCACCTGCTATGGCTGCTACAGCGCGACGCCACTGAAGGGGTTGTTCCTACAAAAGACATGCATCCATAGGATAGGGGATACATGTGTGATCGCTGGGATGCCCAGCGATAAGGAGCTAGATAAATTGGAAAAAGGAGACACGGCGCCACAAATGAGAATCTGATATGTTATCAGAAAATTGTTGAATGCGATGATTCCGCTCACCTCGGGTGATGGACACCTTAAGGTGTCAGTAGGGCTTGGAAAGCTGCAGCCAGGTCCACATCACAGTCAAAGCAAGTTTGCTGTCAAATGTAGGTGCGATTGAATTTGAAGAAAAACGGGACCAACGGCGCTGCTTAAACAGAGATAATCCACGACCATTCCAGTGGGTGAAGTAAATAAAGAATTTATTGTATACAGGCTACGCGTTTCGACACCGTACCGGCGTCTTCCTCAGGCCTGAGGAAGACGCCGGTACGGTGTCGAAACGCGTAGCCTGTATACAATAAATTCTTTATTTACTTCACCCACTGGAATGGTCGTGGATTATCTCTGTTTAAGCAGCGCCGTTGGTCCCGTTTTTCTTCAAATTCAATCGCACCAGCGATAAGGAGAACGGGGGACCAAAAGTCCCCTGAAGTTCTCCATGACAAACCTCGGACTTCCGGAGTCTGTCTGCAGCTCCATAGAAATTACTTGCGCACCGGTCGCGCTTGTGTGCATGCGTGACCAGTGCTCCTTTCATTTTTATTGAAATGTGCAGACGCCGGAAGTCCGAGGTGTGTCATGGAGAACTTCCGGGGACTTTCGGTCCCCCGTTCTCCTTATCGCTGCCAGCGATCACACATGTATCCCCTAACCTGTGGATAGGGGATACATCTCTTTTGTAGGACAAACTATAGGCCGTTTTTTTTTTGGGGGGGGGGGGCTATATGGTGTTATATACGGGGGGTTCTGTATAGTGTTATCTACAGGGGGTCTGTATGGCATTAACTACAGGGGGGTCTGTATGGCGTTATCTACAGGGGGTCTGTATGGCATTATCTACAGAGGGGTCTTTATGGCGATATCTACAGGGGGGACTCTATGGTGTTCTCTACAGGGGGGGTCTGTATGGCATTATCTATAGGGGGGTCTGTATGGCGTTATCTACAGGGGGGATTTGGGGCTGTAAGACATTATCTACAGGGGGGCTGTATGGCGTTATCTACAGGGAGGACTGTATGGCATTATCTACAGGGAGGCTGTATAGCGTTATCTACAGGGGGGCTGTATGGCGTGATCTACAGGGGGATTTGGGGCAGTAAGGTGTTATCTACAGGGGGCTGTAAGGCGTTATCTACAGGGGGCTGTGTATGGCGCTATCTACAGGGGGCTGTGTATGGCGCTATCTATAGGGGGGCGCTGTGTGATGGAATCTATAGGGAGGCACTATCTACAAGGGGGCGGTTGTGTGATACACAGGAGAGGGGGGGCCCCAGTCAAAAGTTTGCTATGGGGCCCAGTCTTTCCTAGTTACACCCCTGCTTGTCTCTTCACATTGTGTCCGACCGGGGGGTTCAGTTTACCTCAAAGTTCTGGAGAGCCCTCTGTAAACTCCTGGATGTGAGATTGGACTTTTCCTCAGCCTATCACCCCCAGTTCAATGGGCAAGTTGAGAGGATCAACCAGATCATGGAGAATTTTCTCCGCCACTTCATCTCTTCACAGCACGCTAACTGGGTACAGCTTCTTCCATGGGCCGAGTTCTCATACAACAACCACACAAGTGAGTCCACCACTTCCACTCCATTTCACATTGTGTACAGTCAACATCCAAGAGTCCCTCTTCCAGTGTCGACTTCTTCTCAGCTACCCGCTGCTGACTCTGCATATGGGGACTTTTACCCGTTGAAATCAATAGGAAAAACGGCATTTAGTTCAGACTGAGCGTTTTTAAAGAACGGCGCAAAAAGACGACTCGTAAAAGAAGGAGCATGTCACTTCTTGAGCCGTCTTTGGAGCTGTATTTCATAGTGTGAATTGAAAAACGGCTCCAAAAATAGCTAAAAAAAAAAGCCTCAAAAAGTTATCGGCTACAAAAACCTCCTGCCTTCTCCTAACGGTGAGTGACGTCAGGCAGAGCGGAGAGTGGTAGCAGTAGGCCACTTCTACCACTCTTCGCTCTGACGGCAGTGTGTCACAAATGACAAGGGGGAGGGGGGTTTTGTGGCACTATGTACAAGGGGGGTTGTGTGGCACAATGTACAAGGGGGTGTTGTGTGGCGCTATGTACAAGAGGGGGCTGTGTGTGGCGCTATGTACAGGGGGGCTGTGCATGGCGCTATTTACAAAGGGGGCTATGTGTGGCGCTATTTACAAGGGGGCTGTGTGACACTGTCTATAAGGGGGGCTGTGTTTGGGGCTATCTACAGGGGGCTATGTGTGGAGCTATCTACAGAGGGGCTGTGTGTGGTGCTATCTACAGGGGGGCTGTGTGTGGCGCTATTTATAAGGGGGGCTGTGTGTGGCACTATTTACAAGGGGGCTGTGTGTGGCGCTATCTACAGGGGGGCTGTGTGGGCGCTATTTACAAGAGGGCTGTGTGTGGTACTGTCTACAAGGGGGGCTGAGTGTGGAGCTATCTACAGGGGGCTGTGTGTGGCGCTACCTACAAGTGGGCTGTGTGTGGCGCTATTTACAAGAGGGACTGTGTATGGCACTATTTACATGGGGGGTTGTGTGTGGCGCTATCTACAAGGGGACTGTGTATGGCGCTATCTACATGGGAGTCTGTGCGTGGCGCTATTTACAAGGAGGGCTGTGCGTGGTGCTATTTACAAGTGGGGCTGTGAGAGGAGCTATGTACAAGGGGGGCTGTGAGAGGCACTATGTGCAAGGGGAGCTGTGCATGGCGCTATTTACAAAGGGGCTACGTGTGGCACTATTTACAAGGGGGCTGTGTGACGCTATCTACAAGGGGGGCTGTGTGTGAAGCTATCTACAGGGGGGCTGTGTGTGGCACTATTTACAAGGTAGGTTGTGTGTGGCGCTATTTACAAGGGGGTTTGTGCGTGGCACTATCTACAAATCTGCGTCTGTGTGCGGCACCATTTACAAGGGGGCTGTGCGTGGTGCTATTTACAAGGAGGGTTGTGCGTGGCGCTATTTACAAGTTGGGCTGTGTGGCGTTATCTACAAGGGGGCTGTGCATGGCGCTATTTACAAGGGGGGCTATGTGTGGCGCTATTTACAAAGGGGGCTGTGTGACACTATCTATAAGGGGGGCTGTGTTTGGAGCTATCTACAGGGGGCTATGTATGGAGCTATCTACGGAGGGGCGGTGTGTGGAGCTATCTACAGGGGGCTGTATGTGGAGCTATTTACAAGTGGGCTGCGCATGGCGCTATTTACAAGGAGGGGCTGTGTGGCACTATCTACAGGGGGGCTGTGTGTGGTGTTATTTACAAGGGGGCTGTGTGTGGTGCTGTCTACAAGTGGGGCTGTGTGTGGAGCTATCAACAGGGGGCTCTGTGTGGAGCTATCTACAGGGGGCTGTGTGTGGAGCTATCTACAGCGGGCTGTGCATTGCGCTATTTACAGGGGGGCTGTGTGGCACTATCTACATGGGGGCTGTGTGTGGAGTTATCTACAGTTGGGCTGTGTGTGGAGCTATCTATTGATGGGATGTGTGTGGAGCTACTTACAAGGGGGGCTGTGTGGCGCTATCTACTAGGGGGGCTGTACATTATTTTACAAGGGGGGCTGTGTGTTCCGCAATCTACAGGGGGCTGTGCATGGCGCTATTTACAAAGGGGGCTGTGTGACACTATCTGTAAGGGGGGCTGTGTTTGGAGCTATCTACAGGGGGCTATGTGTGGAGCTATCCAAAGAGGGGCTGTGTGTGGTGCTATCTACAGGGGGCTGTGTGTGGTGCTATTTACAAGGGGGCTGTGTGTGGTGCTGTCTACAAGTGGGGCTTTGTGTGGAGCTATCTACAGGGGGCTGTGCGTGGAGCTATCTACAGGGGGCAGTGTGTGGAGCTATCTACAGCGGGGCTGTGCATGGCGCTATTTACAGGGGGGGCTGTGTGGCACTATCTACATGGGGGCTGTGTGTGCAGTTAGCTACAGTTCGGCTGTGTGTGTAGCTATCTATTGGGGGGGCTGTGTGTGGAGCTATTTACAAGGGGGGCTGTGTGGCGCTATCTATTAGGGGGGCTGTGCATGACTTTACAAGGGGGGCTGTGTGTTCCACTATCTACAGGGGGCTCTGTGTGGAGCTATCTACAAGGGGGGCTGTGTGGGGCGCTATCTACAGGGGGGCTGTGTGTGGCGCTTTCTACAAGTGGCAAGGCCGGCCTTAGGTTGGATGACACCCTGTGCGGGACTCTCTATTGCCTCCCCCTACACAAACCCAAAATTAACCACATGTATAGACACGTACATACTGGTATATATGTACTGTACATACATAAAGACATATTTAGACATACAGGATGCATGTCTTTTGTAGGAACAACCCCTTCAGTTGTGTCGCGCTGTAGCATCCATAGCGGCTGCTAGCAGAGCCTCCGGTCATGGGGGGGACCATGCCTGCGGGCGGCACGGCCCCCTCATGCTGCGGGCCCCATAGCAGCCGCTATGGCTGCTACAGCAGTAGTTACGCCACTGGACTGCAGATTATATTAAGAGTAGCAAAAAATATAAAGAGCAGCAGAGTATATAAGGGCACAGCAGAATATATAAGGGTTCAGTAGAGTATGTAAGGGGCAGCAGAGTATATAAGGGGCAGCAAAGTATATAGGGGCAACAGAGTATATAGGGGCAGCAAGGTATATAAGGGGCAGCAGAGTATATAAGGGGAGGCAGAGTATATAGGGGCAGCAGAGTATATAAGGGGCAGCAGAGTATACAGGGGTAACATAGTATATAGTGGACAGCAAAGTATATATGGGCAGCAAAGTATATAAGGGGCAGCAGAGTATATAGGGGCAGCAGAGTATATAGGTCGGCAACATAGTATATAGGGGGCATCACAGATATCTTCATTTTATCTGTTCTACTTTAATATTGAACACACACTTACAAAGAGACATACGCACACACACACACACACACACACACATACTCATACTGTAACATACAGACATACTGCAACACACACACACACACTCTCACACACACATACTGTAACATACACACACACACATACTGTAACATACACACACACATGCTGTAAAATACACACACATATACTGTAACATATACACATATACGGTAACAAATACACACACATACTGTAACATACACACACACATACTGCAACATACACACACACATACTGCAACATACACACACATTCTGTAACATATATACACACACATATACTGTAACATATAAACACACACATACTGTAACATATACACACACACATATACTGTAACATACACACACACATACTGCAACATACACACACACACACACACACACACATTCTGTAACAAATACACACACATATACTGTAACATATAAACACACATATACTGTAACATACACACACAAATACTGTAACCTATACTGTAACATATACTATAACACACACACACACACACACACACACACACGCACACACACACACACATATCCTGTAACATATACAAAAATATACTGTAACATGCACACACATATACTGTAACCTATACACACATATATACTGTAACATGTACACACACATATGCTGTAACACACACACACACACACACACACACACACATACTGTAACATATACACACACATACTGTAACATGTACACACACACACACACACACACATACTGTAACATATACACACATACTGTAACATGTACACACACATAAACTGTAACTTATAAACACACATACTGTAACATGTACAGACACATATACTGTAACATATACACACACATATACTGTAACATGCACACACACACATATACTGTAACATATACACACATATACATATACTGTAACATGTACACACACATATACTGTAACATATACACACGCATACTGTAACATATACACACACATACTGTAACATGTACACACCCATAAACTGTAACATATAAACACACATACTGTAACATGTACAGTCACATATACTGTAACATATACACACACATATGCTGTAACATATACACACATATAATGTAACATATACACAAACACACACACACACATATATATTGTAACATATACACACACATAAATTGTAACACACACATATACTGTAACATATACACACTCATATACTATAACATATACACACACACACCTATTGTAGCACATACACACTGTCACTAAGGGTCTGTGGACCAACTGGGCCGTACTGCCATGGCGGTAAGGCAGCTGGCCAACAGGGAGCAGGTGATAGTCTATAGTTCTACAGGTACCTGTGGGTGCTCAGACAGCAGCAGGGCAGGGTCGGCTGGGACTTAGGTAGCAGGCGGACGTCAGGCGAGGTGAAGCAGGTCAGACGTAGATGTAGTGCAAAACGACTTTGGCACAGCTCCGTGCTAGACCAGGAAGGTATGGATTGCTAGGAACAGGAATTGGAAACAAGTATAGGTACAGGGACAGGGACTGGAACAGGAAACAACTAGGAGGCCATCATATAGACAAACTTAGGGAACACAACAACGCTCAGGCATAGAACTAGGGGGCTGGACCCCTCTTATAGTCCAGGGTACTCAAGGGTCAAAGTTCGTCCATGAGGTCCGGTGCCTACGGGATCCGGCAGAGGTGAATTGGTTGCGAGCGCAGGCGTATCCTGAGGAGAAGGCTGGGGCCAGCGCTTGCCGACTCGTGGCTGCGGTTGTCAGGGGGAGGTTCGAGCTGACAACCCGCAGCCATGGACATTACACACACATACACTGTAACATATACACACACACATATATTGTAAAATATACACACATATACTGTAACATATACACACACACACACAAACATACTGTAACATACACACACACACATATACTGTAACATGCACACACATATACTGTAACATATACACACACACACATATACTGTAACATGTACGCACACATATACTGTAACATATAAACACATATACTGTAAGATATACACACATATACTGTAACACACACACATATACTGTAACATATACACACATATACTGTAACATATACATACACACACACACACACACACACACACACACACACACACTGTAACACATACACACATATAATGTAACATATACACACATATACTGTAACATGTACACACATATACTGTAAGAAATATACACACATACTGTAACATACACACACATACTGTAACATATACACACACATATACTGTAACATACACCCACACATATACTGTAACATACACACACGCACACATATACTGTAAAGTATATTGTAACACACACACACACACACACACTGTAACATATACACACATATACTGTAACACACACACACACACACACACACACACACACACACACACACACACACACACACACACACACATACTGTAACATATGAACACATACTGAAACATACACACACACACATACTGTAACATGTACACACACATATACTGTAAAATATACACACAGATATGCTGTAACATATACACACATATATACTGTAACATACACATACATATACGGTAACATATACACACACATATAATGTAACATATACACACATATACTGTAACATGTACACACATATACTGTAAGAAATATAAACACATACTGTAACATACACACACATACTGTAACATATACACACACATATACTGTAACATACACCCACACATATACTGTAACATACACACACGGACACATATACTGTAAAGTATATTGTAACACACACACACACACACACACACACACACACACACACACACTGTAACATATACACACATATATTGTAACACACACACACACACACACACACATACTGTAACATATGAACACATACTGAAACATACACACACACATACTGTAACATGTACACACACATATACTGTAAAATATACACACAGATATGCTGTAACATATACACACATATATACTGTAACATACACATACATATACGGTAACATATACACACACATATACTGTAACATATACACACATATACTGTAACATACACACATATATACACACACACACACATATACAAACACACATACACTGTAACATACACACAAGCGTGCG